>NC_057807.1:621874442-621908704 GCF_018294505.1 Triticum aestivum | reverse complement strand
GAACCCAAGGGAAAAAGGCTTAGGTAGGCAAATGGTAAAACCAAGGTTGGGCCTTGCTGGAGGAGTTTTATTCAAAGCGAACTATCAAGGGGGTCCCATAAATCACCCAACCGCGTAAGGAACGCAAAATCCTGGAACATAACACCGGTATGACGGAAACTAGGGCGGCAAGAGTGGAACAAAACACCAGGCATAAGGCCGAGTCTTCCACCCTTTACCAAGTATATAGATGCATCAATTAAATAAGAGATATTGTGATATCCCAACATAATCCTGTCCATCATGGAGCAATCTTCAACTTCACCTGCAACTAGCAACGCTATAAGAGGGCTGAGCAAAGCAGTAACATAGCCAAGCAACGGTTTGCTAGGAGGGGTGAAAAGGTTAGAGGCTGACATGGCAATATGGGAGGCATGGTAAACAAATGATAGGTAACACGGCATAGCGATAGAACGAAGCAACTAGCAAGCAAAGATAGAAGTGGTATCGAGGGTAATGGTCATCTTGCCTAAGATCTCGCAAGGAAGAAGAACGAGTCCAAGAAGAAGACAAACGGACGTAGTCGAACAAATCCTCACAACTCCGGAATGAAACCAAAGCTAACGAGAGAAGCAAACCGGAAAGAAGCAAACAACATGGTAAACACACAAGCATAATCATGGCATGATGCACAATCAAGTATGATGCATGTCTGATTTAATGAGGCATGGCATGGCAATATGGACAAACAACACTACAAGTTAAGTGGAGCTCAATATGCAACGAGTTGCATATTGACGAAACACCACATCAATTATTTAGTTCTCTCTCGGTTAGGCTAACCAACAATATTAAATGTTGTCAAACATGGCAAGAGGTGAAACATAATCGAACTAACTATTTAGGCAAGTTTAAATGAGGCCAGAAACAACAAACAACTATTCCGGAAAGTCCTCATGTCATTTAGCAATTTAATGCAAACACAAATTTAAACATTTTAAATGTTGTTATCATGATGCAGATGACATAATCAAGTTTATGCAATTTTTATGAAAATGTTGACATCTAATATGATAGGGAGCATTTGGTCACCATGGCGGAACAAAAGGGGTGCCACGGCAACGATAACGAAAATGGTGCCACGGCAACGATAACGAAAATGGGGCCACGGCAGCATATCCGAAAATGGTGCCACGACAACATATCGGTTCCGGTAACTCGATTCAGATACTGATGCAAGAGAGAAGTGTGCGGATGAGTGCAACATGCTAGAGATGGTGGGGTGATCTCGGATTACCGGGTTCCCACGGGACGGCGGCATGGAAACGAGTGACAATTTGGACACGGTGCAAACATATCGTACATCTCATACATGCAAGGGCATCTCATCACGGTCGTCTCGGGTTATACCTTTGAAGCGTGCGTTTTCAGAGCGGTTCGGGTCGTCGAGGGAAGTAGTTGTTCACGTGGCAACGGTAGTGGTACATATCATAGTGGAAGTAGTTGTTCAAGTCCCGTGGATGTTCGGGGCCCACGGGGTCTTCGAGGGTCGACGGTAGTGGTACACACGACGATGAGGTACTTGTCGGTCCGGTCTGGGCGGTGTAGATGTACACGTTGTCGGGGTACTTGTCACATCATCGGGTGTAGTTGTACACGTGTCTTCGGGTTCGTAGTTGTACTTGGCGAAAACCGAGATGGTCTTGACGATCCGGTGAGACGACATGGTTCGGGGCGGTCTCGGTCTTGGTCCTGAACTTCAGGAGGTCACCGGTCGAAGTGGCCCACGCGAGCACTCACGCGCGGGCAAGAGAGCGAGCGCTGATGCTCACGCGTCAAGCAGGGAAAACAGAGGTGGAGCCGGTCGAAGTGGGCGAGAAGAGATGCGTCCTCCACCCCACTCAAACGAAGCAGAGGCGGGGCAGGGGGCTTGCAGCGGAGGCTGGTGCTCGGGAGCCGAAGACGGCGGCCGGGACTGGCGGCAGAGGCAGGAGGCCAACAGCGGCGCCGCGATCTCCGATGATGCAGCACGACGGAGAGGCGCGGGGATGGCTGGGGACGAGGCCGCAGGCAGCCAGCAGCGGCTCCGGTGGCCGATGGACGGGGCTCCAGGAGAGGTGGAGAAGGGCGGCGAGGGGCTCGGCGACGGGGACGCCTGATGCAGGTGGAGGAAGGGCGAGGCCGTGGCGCTGGGGAGGAAGAGAGGCTGCGAGGGAGATGAGGGAGGAGGGTTCGGGCGTAGTGGAGGCGACGAGGGGATCGGGAGGAGCGGGGCTCTCCCTGGCGATGCGGGGAGTGCGAGGGAGATGGGATCGGGCGCAGTAGGTGGGGGGATCGAGCGAAGGGCTCTCCCTGTCGATGCGGTGTGTGGCGGCGGGCAGGGACCGAGAGGGAGAGAGATGGATCGAGGGGATCGGTCTCCTGGCGGCTAGGGTTAGAGGGGTCGAATGGGCCTTGGGCCGCAGCTACAGGAGACCCTAATGGTCGGCTGGGCTGGGCTGGAATCTCTCTCTCCCTCACACACATGACAGAAGAGAGAAAAAAAATAAAGAAAGAAAAGGAAAGAAAGAAAAAGGTTAGAGCAGGGACTTGGGCATGGGGATTATTTCCACGGACTCGTAAAAATGTGCATGGTCCATGAAAAATAGGAGTGGCAAGATTGCAGGAATTAAATTCAAAGTCATTTGAATTTAGTTCAAAAGGTTTGAGCAAGGACTAGGAATTAGAGGTTTCCAAAAATGTTGGGATTTTTGGTGGAGCTCCGGAAGATGATGAAAGAATAATGGCAAAGTTGGAGATCAAGAATTAAGACAACAAAGGCATTAGGATATTTTGTAAGTGTGTTTGCAGTAAATCCAAATAATTGGAATATTTACTATAGCTCTCTAAATATCGAGAGGATATGTTTTAAAGAGAATCACCATGTGAATTCCCTCGATTTAAATGGATCAAAGATCCATGCCATTTATTTAGTTGAGTTGAGATGCAAAGGTTAATGACATGATGCAATGCACATGATGCAAGGATGAATGCAATGAACAAAACAAATCGCACGACGAATCTCGGAAAACAAGGAAGGCATCTGAAGCACCGGGCTCGGGGCGTTACACCGGATACCCCCTTATCCAGGACTCCCTCAGTAGCCCCTGAACCAGGCTTCAATGACGATGAGTCCGGCGCGCAGTCTTGTTTTCGGCATTGCATGGCGGGTTCCTCCTCCGAATACTCCAAGATGATTATCGAACACGTAGACCGTGTCCGGATCCGCAAGATGATCTTCACACACCATAGTAGGGAACATATCATAAATATGTTCTGCTGGCAATTTTTATACGTCATGCCCTTGAATCATGGCCTTGTCCAATACGGACCGGCGTCTCCTGCTCCACCTCGACTCGCATTGCAAGGCGGTTTTATCGGCACGTCCTGCCAAAGCAGAGATCGAGTTCCCCTTAATACGGGATTTTCATCAATGTGGGAAATTTGACCCCACGGCGACCGTTGGTATGATTCCGTGTATTTTAGATAAGTCTCAAGCGGTCACGCTGAGGACTCTTGGTATTCATCCCTTTTATAAAGGGGTCAAGGCCTACGCCTCTTCTCCACCTCTCCTGCTCCTTCTCGCACCTCGAGCTCCAGTACTCAAGACCTAAACTACAACACCCCAGATCCTCCAGGATATTCGGATCCGACACAACATGCCGGTGGGCGGCCTCCTCGATTCAAGAGGAGGACATTGCGAAGCTTAGGAAGGCCGGATACCTGACCGCCGATATACAACACAGGCTTCCCCCCTCGGGGCAAGTTGTCCCTACGCCGGAGCCCAACGAGAGCGTCGTGTTTGTTCCTCACTTCCTCCGAGGCCTAGGCTTCACCCTCGACCCCTTTGTAAGGGGGCTCATGTTCTACTATGGGTTGGATTTTCACGATCTAGCTCCAGAAGCCATCCTCCACATCTCGTCTTTCATTATTGTGTGCGAGGCTTTTCTCCACATCAACCCACACTTCAGCTTATGGCTGAAGACCTTCAATGTGAAGCCGAAGATGATCGAGGGGCGACATGCGGAGTGCGGAGGCTCTATAATAAGCAGGAACGCCGATGCTCCATGGCCAGAGGGTTATTTTCCGGAAGTATCCGACGTATGGCAACGGAGATGGTTCTATGTCACTACTCCGAGAGGCACAAAGTGGGTCGCTGCCCCCGAGTTCCGCTCTGGCCCTCCGTCACAGTTAGCGTCTTGGACCGACGTGGGACAGAATTATGGGCCTGCTGGCGATGTACCAGAACTGCAGAATCGTATCTGGGAGCTTATCGAGAGGGACATAAATCTTGTCAGCATAATGCAAGTGATGCTAGTCCGGCGGATGTTGCCTTGCAAACGTCGACCTCTCTGGATGTGGGAATTCAATCCGGAGGGTCCGCGGACTATTAAGCACTTCTTTGGCCTGAAGCTCGAAGGAATGGGTAAATTATTCTTCGGACCACAAGTAAAGTGTCCGGACACCATTGAGAATGCGGGCCTAAGCTGCAATCGCCTAGATGCCCAAGTAAGTAACCTTAAAGCCGGATACTTCATTTATATTTATCATGACTATTATTCCAACAATCCCTCCGCAGCCAGGAATGGCTTGACAAGGCGAAGAGAATCCGGTGTCCAGCGCCACTTCCTGAAGGCTTGCCTGGTCCAACCATTGCAAAGATGCTGGACCGGGCGCTCAGCAAAATCCCTTCAGGGAAAGGCGAAGGAAAGGGCAGTGAAGCCGAACTTCACGCGCTACGCATCCAGACCGGGGAAATCGTTACCCATCCTATGGAGGATAGCCGGGAAGGGGAGATCAAAGCCTCCTCCCCATGCGGGAAGAAAAGGGCCGCCTCCAAAGATTTGGAAGCCGAGACGCCCAAGCAAGGGAAGAAAACATCACCAAGGGGCTCTGCCGCGACGGGCGTCCTCACCATGTCGTGCCCACCAACGGGCCAGCCCTCCAACGAGCCGTAAGTTATTCATTGATTTGAAGGCATGATGTTACTCCAAGATCCATAACCAGGACTTCGTCTTTTGTAGTTCGGCGAGCAGCTCTTCTCAACAGAGTTCGTCTTCGGGGGATCTTCGTCCGGAGATGATGGAGAGTGAGACTCCACCCAACTCTCCGCCTCATGAAGCAGGTGACACGGAGGTGTCACCACGGAGGAGTACGGATCTGCCGAAGCCGGAGGCTAACACGTCAGCTGCCCTGAGCCCGGAGCGTTTGGCTTCTACGGGGGGCGATGAGAAGGGTCCGGCGCAGTTCAGTGTCCAGCCGGACGTACTGACGGGCCGTTTGGAGCGAGCCGCGCTCTCGGAGGAGCACCGCTCTTTAATGAGCATGGTGCTCACGAAGATTCCATCTGCTACCAGCGGTTTGAATGACGCATTTACAAGCCTGCTCAAAGGCTTTGAGGTATGTAGTGAAAAATGCACAACTTTTTGGTTATGAAGCATGCGCTAGGTGTGCTCCCTATAGATAGTAACCCCTGAGACTCTGGTGCCCGTCATAGGCGGCAAACGGGGGATCATATACTAATGGATGCCCCGTACATGTGCGCAGGTTTACAAGGATCCGGCAGCCGACCAGTCTGTTGAAGTTGCCGAACTAAGGAGGCAGATCGGATCCATCGATGTCGATATCACGCTGGTGAATAAACGGCTTGAGGAGTCACAGGGTATGTGCTCGGTTCTCCTTATTATTATGTATAGGAAAATGCAAGAGGGGCATAATATTAATGCCATGTGTTTGCACTACAGATGGTGCTGCTGGCATGGAGGCCCTAAGGGCAGAGCTTGCTCAGGCCAAGGAACAAGCTCGGGCTAGCAATGCGGCTGCCCTAAAGGCAGCCGAAGAGTTGAGAGCCGAACAGGCTGCTCATCACCGAAGCGAAGTAAAGATGGCCAAAATGGCTGAAGAATTGAAAAATGCCGCCGACTGGTATGCGCTCCTGGAAAAGGAGAGTAAGGCTAGTTCGGCCGAGCTGGACAAGGCACTGAATGCCGCCAGGGAGATGCGGACCGAGATCCGAGGTATGCGGGAGGAACTCCAACAGGCCGACAAAATCATGGCTGGGGGCTCGTACCTAATGCGGACGAAGTTTTTGGATCTGAAGTATGCGCCCCTGGCTGGGCGCTTTAGTCCGGCAGACGCGTATGCGGACCTGACGAATAGTACAGCTAACGCTGTCAAGTTCTTTGAGGATCAAGGTGATAAGGAAGTGGAGAAGCTTTTCTAGTCGCAATTCCATGCTCCCACTCGCCCACTGCCGCTAAATGAGAAGGTGGCTGCTATGGCGGAGCTTCACAGGTTGTCCGGTCTTGCAATGCGGTCTGTAACAGATCATCTTTGGCCACAGGGGCCTAAGCCGGACAGCTACTTTGGTTTGGTCCAACAATTCCTTGGGGCTGTGTCTCTGATTGATGCCATGAGGAGTTCGGCGTGCATAGAGGGTGCGCGGATGGATCTAGCCCGCGTTAAAGCCTATTGGACGGATATGGATGCCACTGTAATAGCGAGCCATGATTCGGCGGGAGGCCAATATTCGGCCGAGCACTACTTGGCGCAAGTCACGGAAGGTGCCCGCCTAGTAGAGGCGCAGTGCTCGAAGAATGTTTTATTCGAGTGATAAGTCGAATCATTGTAGAAAACAATGCTTTAGATTAATTATGAGGCTATGTTTATACTTTTGCCCGGAAGTATGATTGTATCCCCTTTGTGGCCATTTTTATTTGTATAAGAAGTCCGAAAGATAGCAGTCGTTGGCTTCAGCCACCACGCATACAATGCGGGGGTGTTCGCAAAAAATATGCTTAATCACACTTGATCCAACGTCTTGGTCCATTAAGGAGGTGAGCGCATGTCGAACTAGGCAACCGGACTATATAGTTGTAACACTTTCGCTTAGCCATGGGAGTATAATGGTGGGGCTACTATGTAGCCTCTTGTACCTTCGCGTGCATCTGAATACAGGTGCGTGTGTACATGGCCGGAAAACGGTCCTTCGTTAATGCGCAGGAGTCTTTAGGGATTCCGGTGAGTCTTCGAGTGGTTGAACAGTCTCTCGCTGTATCATGACAGTCAGTTTTCGGCTTTCTCGACTGAGGCGCTCATCCGGAATAACCAGGGCACAATCGCAGTAGTTCTCCTTTGGCCTGCCTTAGCCGGATGATAACGGAACATAAGGCGGCAAACCCAGGAGCCGGGCAAACCCAACATTTGACCAAAGACATGATTCGGAGCTGATGCATATACGGCCAAACTCGTGCGGCAAACACTCTCGAGGGTATTCGGTCTTTTGTAAAAGAAAATAGGCTGACAAGAGCCTATTATAAGCCCTTAATTTCTAGGTACATGCAATTTAGTCTGCCGTGGACAAATGCCAATAATGGCAGTATCCTCTGTGGGTATAGAACCCATTGGATGGTTAAACAACAAGAGGCAGTAGAAAAGGTTTACACAGGGGCTTAATCTAAAAAGAAACCTATTGCACGGGGCCCTGCTGCACGTCTGCGCCTTTGTCTCCGTTGTGCCGTATCCTGGAAGGGTATCGTGCGAACGTTGTCCGTAAAAAAAAGAACTCGTAGGAGAGTGCAACATAAGTATGCGATTAATAATAAAAGTGTAAGATGTTGGCCGGCCAATAAGGTCGAGCCAAGTGTGGGGCTGTATTGAATATAGACAGCCCCTGGTTTCCGTTATGGGATTACAAATACGGTGCCCTGTTTGAATTTTATCCGGGCTACCGGACTCGTCTAACCGTGTCTGTGGTCGTAATGACCAGTCATGTTTTCTAATATTGGAGGCCGCTTATAGTCCGGCCGCTAGGGCCGTCGCGTATTCCTCTATGCGTGAAGGGCGCTCTATGATTCCGCTAACGGTGATGATGCCACGGGGACCGGGCATCTTGAGTGTAAGGTGGCCATAGTGCGGCAATGCGTTGAAGCGGGCGAAGGCCGTTCTTCCTAGCAATGCGTGATAGCTGTTTTGGAAGGGTGCAACAGTGAAGAGCAGCTCTTCGCTTCTGGAGTTGCCTGGGGAGCCAAATGTTACTTCCAGCACGACGGAGCCCCTGGCGCAGGCTTCAACACCTGGTATCACCCCTTCAAAGGTGGTGTTGCTTTGTCTAATTCTGGATGGGTTTATCCCCATTCTGCGGATAGTGTCCTCATATATTAAATTTAGACTACTTCCGCCGTCCATGAGGACATGGGTGAGACGGTATCCGTCGATTATTGGGTCAAGCACCAAGGCTTGTGATCCTCTGCGCCGTATACTAGTTCGGCCGTCCATGTGATCGAAAGTGATCGGACGAGACATCCAGTAATGAGATGTAGGTACGATGGGCTCTACATTGTGTGCGTCTATGGGCGCACGTCCATGCCTGCTCGTGGATGTGTGAGTCGCGTGGATCATGTTTACTGTTTTAACCTCTGGCGGGATTTTTTTCTGTCCCCAGTGTTCGGCTGGCGAGGTTCATCCTCGTCTTCGCTTGGTGTATCCCTCCCCTTGTGTTCGACATTTAATGTGCCGGCCTGCTTGAAGACCCAGCACTCTCTATGGGTGTGGTTCGCAGGTTTCTCCGGGGTGCCATGAATTTGGCATAGTCTGTCCAGGACTCTGTTCAGACCAGACGGTCCCTCTTTACTGCATTTGAATGGCTTATTTTGCTGATCAGGTTGAGAGCCCCTGAATCCGGCATTGACTATCATGTTATCCGGGCTCTCTTCCTTGTTTGGGCGTTTGTTTTTATTACGCCGTGGCTTCCCGTTGCAATCCCTTATTTCGGATGTGCTGCGGTCGCTGGTGCCTTTCGAGCCAACCAGCTATCTTCACCTGCGCAAAAGCGGGTCATAAGGCTTGTTAAGGCTGCCATTGTCCTTGGCTTTTCTTGGCCGAGGTGTCGGGCGAGCCATTTGTCACGGATGCTGTGTTTGAAAGCCGCTAAGGCTTCGGCATCCGGACAGTCGACAATTTGATTCTTCTGTCATGACCCCGACTCGATGCCACATCGATCCAGCATGTAACACCTCATATCACTTTGCGGCCTCACGCACGGTATTCCCACGGTTGTCGTCTTACCTTTGCCCGGGACCGTTTGCGCCTTTTGGCACACGTATATGACAGTGTCGCTAGCATCCATATGGTAAAGAGCCCGGGCTGAGATGGCTAGTCATAAACCCAAAGTGGCACAAACTTACAGGGACAGGCATCCATGACCCAGCATCGAACGTGTCGGTCATCAGCAAGTGAATCTGGGCTGTGGCACTGGGCTAACAGGACTCCGGTAAACCGGGCTGTAGCGGGCTAACAGGACTCCGGTATCCATCGCGTGACATTTCCCCGAAGGGACAGACACAGGAACGAAGAAGGACACATGCCGGCCAGCCTAAGTGTTCCGGAGCAATAGCAAGCTACCAAGGCTCAATGGAGGCAATAGGAGACATTTCCCGGTAAGAGAGGCTACTAAGAATAAACAACTAGATAGTCAGATCCCACACATACCAAGCATTTCAATCATACACACAATATGCTCGATATGTGCAAATACAACAAGGCATCACAACATGACTCTACGACACCAGTACTTTATTTAAGGCTCAGAGAGCCATACATATCATACACACAAGTACGGGTCACACGACCCAGCATTCAAGTCATACAGACATACAAGCCAACAGCGGAAGTAACTTGTCTGAGTACAGACAACTAGTAAAATAAAAGAGACTTGGAAAGCCTGGCTATACTACGTGGTCCTTCACAAGCTCAGGGTCACCACCTGGGCCTCGGTCTACTCATCGATGTCAACGTCTATGAAGAACCCATCAGAAGGGGTTGCGGCGTCTTTTGAAAAATGTAAATTAAAGCAACATGAGTACAAAGGTACTCAGCAAGACTTACATCAGATCCTACATACATGCACATTATCAAGAAGGGTTGGTGGGGTTATTGCAGCAAGCCATCTTTGATTATTGGCTAAGCTATCCTACGATACACCAACTTGAAATGGTTTTGCGCACACGAGTACACTACTCACCATTCCAATACACCACCGAGGATCCACCTCCGTCATCCTACGGAGGAGCCATCCTCGGCACTCACGCTTATCTTGAGATTTTTAGTAGTATCCATTTACTTGTCTATGACCTGTATAGGCAACCAAGTAGTCCTTTACCATGGACGCGGCTATTCGAATAGATCATGCTAACCTTGCAGGGGTGTACTTCTTCATACATGTTTCCACCACTTAGCGTCTGCACACGACATGTGCTCGGCAGACTTCAAGCGAAAGCCGACGTGGGTGTAGACCACGACCTACCTAAACACCTAAGTCTCTAGTCCAGGTTTATCGCCTATCCAGGTTCCATCCGAAGGGAGTCCGGCCGAGGTTTCCCATACGGCCCCGAACGATGTGTACAGGGTTCCGTGACACCTAACGGGTGCCCAGTATTCCCGGCCACGTACCTACCGCATCACAGCCCACCCCTACGGTCAGCGCTGTCCACGGCCTCCTGTAGGCTACAAACACCAGAAACTACTTGCAACTCCTGGACAGAGGACTAGGGTGAATAAGAAGTCGAGCGGGGTCATATTTCAGGGCCCAATGCATGGTAGTAGCTGTATCTTAAATCACACATACATATCTCAGTGCTTAAGGCCGGCTTCAATGAAACAACCCACCATGTACTCCTACATGGCCTTTCATCGATACCTTTACCAAACTGTGTTCACCACATCACACTCATTACCGGCACGATCATTTCACTCTAGCCCATCACCCAGATGAACCAGACCTGACACGACTCTAGGCATAGCAGGCATAGCAAGGTAGGAACAACACATACATATGGCTCAAACAACTCGTACACATGCTAGTGGGTTTCATCTAGTTACTGTGGCAATGACAGGTCATGCAGAGGAAATGGGTTCAACTACCATAGCACACAACAGTTTGAAACGCGTTGTCTTAATGCAGTAAAAGAGAGCAGGAGCAAGAACATGGGATTGTATTGATATGATCAAATGGTTGGTTGCTTGCCTGGTGGGTCGATGCACTGATATTGTTCTTTGTTAGGGTAATCGTGGTACTCCTCGGAGGCAGAACCTGCCGCAGAGAACACCGATACACAACATCACCAAACAATATGCAACAATATGATGCATGCATGAGACATGGCAATATGAGTGTGTTGGGCTAATGCAACTAAGACCAGATGGCTTTGAACCATTTTGAACCAAAGATTCAATTTCCAAACTCATATATGGTCATTTAAGGTGCTTTAACTTGTTCTGCAATAAACAGTAGGTTATCTTGTTTAAACATGCATGAAACCAGTACAGATGGATAGGTTGGATTTTTCTGATCATTTTTCATATATAACACTTTGCATTTGGAGCTATGGTTGAATTACTATGAATTTTTGAAGTTTAGAACATTTTCTGAAATTTATAAATCATTTTAGATTTATTTTAATTCCAGAAAAGGATTACTGCGTCAGCATGATGTCATGCTGACGTCAGCAAGTCAACAGACGGGTCCAGGTCAAACTGACCAGTGGGTCCAGGGTGTCAGTGCAATTAATTTAGCTAAAAAATTAATTAGAACTAAACCGGATTAGTTAACAGGGCTGGGCCCCACCTGTCATTGACTCAGCAGAGTCAACCAGGACCCACCCGTGGTCAAAGTCAAGTCGGCTGCACTGGCGTTTAGCCGCCGGCGAGCCCGACGCGGCGGCGGAAGTGATTTTGGCCGTTCCGGCCACCAAATGGGTCGCAGAAGGCATCTAAGTGGAGCTGGGGACAAACCGCAGCTCTTGGTGGAGTTAGTTGGGGTCGGTGTGGCCGGAATCGGCGCCGACGACAACCTAGGCGGCCGCCGGAGTTCGGGTGGAGGCGAACTTGGGGCTAGGGTGTGCGGTGAGGTGCGAGGAGTGTATGGTTAGACCCTACGCGACGTGGTGAGTGCGATGGACACCCAGAGGTGACCGGAGGATGGCCAGGAGCACGTCGGCGACGATCTCCGCGGCGGTGCGTGCGGGTGATCTTCGTGCGGTTGCTACACAGCTCGGGGGCGAGAGAGGAAGGGAAGGGGAGGTAGCTAGGCTCACAGGGCACTCGTGGAGGCAACCGGCGGGGTCAGGGACAGACTGATGCGGCGACGGCGTTGAAGGGGATCTCCGGCGATGGCGGACTCGGGCGAAGTCGGTGCGGTGGACTCGGCCACACGAGCACGCGGGGCTCGGCTAGCTCGACGAAGAGGATGGCGGCGGAGCTCCTAGACACGGCGAGACGGAGCACGGACGGCGGGGAGCGCGGCTACGGCGATGGGGCAGCGGCGGTGGCGTCGGCCATGGCTGGGGAGCGTGAGGGAGAGGAGCTGGGGGGAGGAGCTGGTGTCTGCGGGGTCGGGGAGAGGGAGAGGGGTCGATCCCCGTCATCAGCTGGACGAGGGGAGCGGCGAGGCGGCGGGCAGCTACGTGGCACACATGCTGTGCTCGCCGTCGAGCAGCTGCCTGCCTGCCTGGCCAAGCCAAGCAGCTCGCTAGAGCGGTGGCTGGGCTGGGCCGGCAGGTGGGCCTGCTAGGTGGCGCCAGGTAAGTTTTTTTTTCCTATTTTCCTGTTTCTGCTTTTATTCTGTAAGTTTGTTGAATTTCTAAAAATACCTAGGCAACTCTAAAATTTACCAAACTGCACCTGGTCCTTAGTTGGAATATTTCCAGCAAGGAACATTTTAGTTTGGGAATATTTGAGCATTTGAAATATTTTATAAATTTTAAATGCCCAAATTCAAATATTTATGACTTAATACAAAGACCTTAGGATGACCTAGAAAATTGTGCATCACTTTTGGCAGAGGTTCTGAACCAAGACAAAAATGATGGACATTTTGGAAGGGCATTTCAGGTTCATTGAAAATATTTTTAGTAAACCCTAGTTGGATTCAGAGGGGGCTGGGGGTTCTGTCATCCCCATTTCAAGTTTCTGTTGAGAAAAATTGACATGATGCAACACTCTAATGCATGAACTAGCTAGGGTGTGACAACTCACCCCCACTCAAAAGAATCTCGTCCCGAGATTTAGGTTCCTCCAGAAAGAAGGCGGGGTACTCAAGTCGAAGACGATCCTCCCTTTCCCAAGTTGCTTCCTTCTCAGAATGGTGCAACCATTGAACCTTGAGAAACTTGATATTATGACGTCGAGTGGTACGCTCGGCTTGATCAAGGATACGAACGGGGTACTCTCGATACGTGAGGTTATCTTGAAGATCAAGCATTTCGTGGTCCACTCCACGGATAGGATCCGAGAAGCAACGCCTGAGTTGAGAAACGTGGAAGACATCGTGGACTCTGGAAAGATGCGGAGGTAGATCCAATTGGTAGGCAACTTCTCCTCGTTTAGCGAGAATGCGAAAGGGTCCAATGTAACGAGGAGCCAATTTGCCTTTGATACCGAAACGATGGGTTCCCTTCAGAGGAGTAACCCGAAGGTAAGCCTTCTCGTCAACCTCAAAAGTCATATCCTTATGTTTTCGGTCGTATTGACTCTTTTGACGAGATTGGGCTGTTTTCAACTTTTCACGAACAATGCGAACTTGCTCTTCTGCTTCCTGGATCATGTCCGGGCCAAAGAATTGTCTTTCCCCGGTTTCTGACCAGTTAAGAGGCGTTCGACACCTTCGTCCATAGAGAACTTCAAAAGGGGCTTTACCCAAGCTTGATTGATAGCTGTTGTTATAGGCAAATTCGGCAAATGGAAGGCATTTCTCCCAATCCATTCCGAATGAGATAACAGAAGCTCGAAGCATGTCTTCTAGAATCTGGTTGACACGTTCTACTTGACCACTTGATTGAGGGTGAAAAGCAGTGCTAAAGGAAAGGCGGGTTCCCATAGCATTTTGGAAACTTTCCCAAAATCGAGAGGTGAAGAGACTTCCTCGATCCGAGTTAATTTCCAGTGGAACACCATGGAGAGACACTATTCGGGAGATGTATAAGTCTGCTAATTGACTAGCGGTTATACTCTCGCGAACAGGTAAGAAATGAGCTACTTTGAAAAGACAATCGACAACAACGAAGATAGCGTTATTCCCTCTCTTGGTCCTGGGAAAACCGGTAATGAAATCCATACCAATTTTGTCCCATTTCCATTCAGGAATAGCTAAGGGTTGAAGGGTGCCGGCAGGCCGTTGATGCTCTGCTTTTACACGACGATAGACGTCACAGCTAGCAACAAACTAAGCAATGTCTCTCTTCATCCTAGTCCACCAAAACCTCTGGCGTAGATCCTGATACATCTTAGTATCACCGGGATGAATGGTGAGAGGAGATTCATGAGCCTCCTTAAGGATCAACTGCCGTAAATGCTGATTCTTGGGAACCGCTAAACAGTTCTCAAAGTACACAACACCATGATCATTTGTGGAGAAACACCTAGCACCTCCGCTAGCAATGTTCTCCTTGATCCTAGATATTCCTTTATCTCGCTTTTGGGCAGCGATAATTTGATCCGTAAGAGTAGGTTTCGCCACCAAGGTGGAAAGAAAGCCTTGAGGAACAATGTGAAGGTTAAGCTTCCGAAATTCCTCATGGAGAAGCGGTTGACTTTGTTGTAACATCAGATTGTTACAATAAGATTTACGACTTAGTGCACCAGCCATGACGTTGGCTATTCCTGGGGTGTAAGTTATCCCTAAGTCGAAATCCGTAATCAACTCAACCCAATGTCTTTTCCTGAGATTCAAATCCGGTTGGGTGAAGATGTACTTCAGACTTTGGTGATCGGTGAAGATTTCGCAATGATTACTGAGGAGGTAATGTCGCCAGGTTTTAAGTGCATAGACTACAGCTGCAAGCTCTAGATCATGAGTAGGATAATTCTCCTCATGTGGGTGCAATTGCCGTGAAGCATAAGCAATTACGTGACGATCTTGCATGAGAATGCAACCTAGTCCTTGTCGCGAGGTGTCGCAATAAATAACAAAGTCCTTAGAGAAATCTAGTGGTACCAATACGGGAGCAGATGTCAGGCGTCTTTTCAGTTCCTGAAAACTGTGCTCACATTGTGGAGTCCACTCGAACTTTTTATCTTTCTTGAGGAGTTCAGTTAGAGCTTTGGCAACTTTGGAGAAGTTCTCGACAAAGCGGCGACAATAGCTCGCTAAGCCAAGGAAACTCCGAATTTGCTTGACCGATTCAGGTGGAGTCCAATTAAGGACGGCTTGAACTCGCTCGGGATTGACGGCAATACCTTTACCATAAATTACATGTCCTAGATAGGTCACTTCAGGCAACCAAAATTTGCATTTGGAGAACTTGGCATAAAGGCGATGCTCTCGAAGTTTCATGAACAATAGCCTTAGATGTTCGGCATGTTCTTCCTCGTTCTTGGAGTAGATGAGTATATCATCGAGGTAAACCATGACGAATTTATCCAAATACTCCATGAAAATTGAGTTCATTAACCGAGAAAAGGTGGCTGGGGCGTTGGTTAAACCGAAGGACATGACGGTGTACTCATATTGGCACAAAACGAGTAACAAAGGCCGTTTTAGGAATGTCCCCGTTCCGGATTTTGATTTGATGGTAGCCCAATCTCAAATCCATTTTAGAGAAGACTGAGGATCCAGCGAGCTGATCATACAGGTCGTTGATCCTGGGGAGCGGATACTTGTTCTTGATTGTGACCAGGTTGACTGGTCGATAATCTACAACCATCCGGTCCGTACCATCCTTCTTCTTGACGAAGAGGACGGGGCAAGCCCATGGAGACGAACTAGGACGGATGAAACCCTTTTTCAAGGACTCATCAAGTTGTTTCTTAAGTTCAGCTAGTTCAAACGGTGCCATCTTATAGGGTCTTCTAGAAATTGGGACAGTTCCTGGAATGAGATCTATTACGAACTCGACATCTCTGTCAGGTGGAACACCTGGCAATTCCTCTGGAAAGACATCCGGAAAGTCGCGGACTACCGGAACGTCTTCGAGGTCTGGCAACGGGCTGGCGTTAAGAGAATATAGCTGTTGCTTGGCTACTCGGGTCAAGACATTGACTATCTTCCCCGAAGGATGGGTGAGTTGAACAGTCCTAGAGAAGCAATCAATCTTGGCATGATGGGCTGACATCCAGTCCATGCCCAAAATCATATTAATATCCGAAGATTTGAGAGCTATCAAAGATGCGAGAAAAACAAGTCTGTCGACTTGAATTTCATTTCCATGGCTTACTCTAGAGGTTTGCCATCTAGAACCAGGAGTAGAAATTTCCATAGTGGACGGCATGTCACAGAATGCGTTGTTATGCAAACGAGCATAATTTTTGGATATGAAAGAATGAGATGCTCCAGTATCGAAAAGAACAGATGCCGGATGGCAATTAACAAGGAGTGTACCAAGAACAACATTGGGATCCTCTTGAGCTTCTTCGGCAGAGATACAGTTGACATGGCCACGTGCAACGGTGGACGGCTTGGCGTAGAACACTTTCCCTATCGGCTTGCCACGGCCAACAGCTTTTCCAGATTGGTTGGGGTTGGTCTGGGGGCACTCGCGCAGATAGTGGCCTGATTCTCCACACTTAAAGCAAGTCACAGAGCTGGTACGTGGAGGAGCATTGTTGGTTGGACCACCATAGGGCTTGGCTGGTGTAAACTGTTGGGCGGGGCGAGGCGCCTGAAAGGATGGCCTCGATGTGAACCTGGGTGGCAGGGCAGTGTTAGGCACCCACACGCGGCGCTTCTGAGGACCAGCACCAGATGAGGAACCCATGTCACGGCCATGCTTGCGTGTTGCTTCATAATCAGTCTGACCAGACTCAGCACTGATGGCTTTGTTAACAAGCTTCTGAAAAGATGTGCACTCATGCAGACGGAGGTCGCGGCGAAGCTCAGGACTAAGTCCCTTACGGAACCTTGCTTGCTTCTTGGCATCAGTAGAGACTTCCTCAGTTGCATATCGTGCAAGGTTACCGAACTCCCTGCTATAAGCATCCACAGAAAGTCGACCTTGAGTGAAACTGCAGAACTCCTCACGTTTACGGTCCATGAGACCCTTCGGAATGTGATGTTCACGGAAAGCCTCGCTGAATTCAGCCCAAGTAGTGACATGGCCCGCTGGGCGCATAGCTCCATAGTTCTCCCACCATAGACTGGCGGGGCCTTCAAGATGATATGCAGCAAAGGTGACCTTATCAGCCTCAGCTACTAGCGCAGAACGCAGTTTGTGAGTAATACTGCGAAGCCAGTCATCAGCGTCGAGAGGCTCGACGGAGTGGTGGAAAGTGGGTGGATGTAACTTGATGAAATCACTGAGTGACACCAAGTTATTCCTCTGATGGTGTGCCGTGTTTTGCTCGATGCGCTCCAACAAACGGTTAGTCTCCCGCTTGTTTCTCTCGGCTTCCAGCATAACTTCGGCCAGAGAGGGAGGGTGAGGCAGGTTTGTTCCCCCAACTCTGCTGCCTTCGGCCTGCTCTGGGGGGGGGCAGGGTTGGTGCGGGTGTTAACCATCCTAGGAAAACAAAGCAATGGTTTAGTCCAGGATGATAGGATTTTGACATAGAATGTAGAATGTAATGGATAACTTGGAATGTAAGATGAGCATCCGTATGACATGGTAGATATAGAAACTGCTTCTTTTATTCCATCATCATACACACCATACAAGGTTTAGTACATGACCAAACAAAGTACTGCTACGGTGAAAAAAAAGGATTACATCTCATCGGAGGCATTCCGACCTCCTATACATTATTTTTCTACACCTCCGGAAGGCGGTACAAACTAAGGCATATCCCACGAGTCACGCAGGACGGTGGACGATACAGCTAGTACGATACTGGTGATACTACTACTAACTCAGACAGCTCCATAGTAGTCTTCATAGAAGTCACCTCCATAGCCTGGGAGTTCAACGTGATCATCCGGAAACAGTCGATCCCGCGGAGCTTGTGGACCATAGGGACTAGGATGAGGTCTTGGACCAATAAACGGTGGCCTACGGGGACCACGAGGTGGGGTGATGCTTCCTACATCACGCCAATCCATCACGTCTGGCAGAGCAGATCTCACAGGATAGAGATCTCGCATATCCATATATCCAGCTTGCACAGCCGGTGCAAACCGAGTCAAAGTGGCCCAATGATCAGCACGGGTATTGAAAAGCTCTAGTCTCAAGGCCCGATTTTCACGGTCCTTGTCTTCAAGCAACTGTGCAGTGGTGCGGGTCCGTGAATCCTCCTGGGTGGAGTCAGCATAGATAGCCTGGAGATACCCTTGGGCTCCTGGAAGTGATGCTGGCATATACCTAAAGTCAGAGTCCCGAAATAGGCCAGTCCTGACTCGCATGATGGTCATCATAGAGTAGGCAGCATCCTGCACAGCCATCTCAATAGTAACCCCGAGTCCATAGGAGCAGTGGAGGGGCTCGGTAGATCCAGGATAAGATGGAAATATCCTGACAGTGCAAAGATATTGACTTTGATTAAAGTCTCGGAATTGCTCTTCGACCGTGTACTTAGGATACCAACGGTATCCAGCCTCAGTCATTACCCTGACCAACATAGCAGTATGGCCGGGTACATCTAGACATCGAGTCAAACGAACCACTTGATTCTGAGAACGGGTCGCCATCTGGAACATGATAAACACAAGGTATTAAGATTTCTAGCAGAAATTGGACAGCATAACGGCTGTAAATGCTCAAAAGGGATTTTGAGGCATTTGACAAAGCATTGCATAGACACTCAACAACATCATATCAAGGTTCTGGGTCCATCTTAGCAACATAATGGGGTAGTAGAGATGAACTAGGCTTGTATCCATCAAACCTATAAGGTACTACTGATTAGTAACACGTGAACCTAATAGGGCGAAGAGATCCTAATTCCTTAACCCCCGGTGGAAGAATAGACTGACTCAGATCAGAATGTCATGAGATAGATGAGTAAAAAGAGCCTTATGTTCCATCCCACAAACAATTCCCCTACATATAACTAAAGCATTTCTAGACTCAACATCGACCAGTTTGGCTTGGAGAACCTACAGGCAGTCCGGCTCTGATGCCAACGCTGTCATGACCCCGACTCGATGCCACATCGATCCAGCATGTAACACCTCATATCACTTTGCGGCCTCACGCACGGTATTCCCACGGTTGTCGTCTTACCTTTGCCCGGGACCGTTTGCGCCTTTTGGCACACGTATATGACAGTGTCGCTAGCATCCATATGGTAAAGAGCCTGGGTTGACATGGCTAGTCATAAACCCAAAGTGGCACAGACTTACAGGGACAGGCATCCATGACCCAGCATCGAACGTGTCGGTCATCAGCAAGTGAATCCGGGCTGTAGCACTGGGCTAACAGGACTCCGGTAAACCAGGCTGTAGCGGGCTAACAGGACTCCGGTATCCATCGCGTGACATTTCCCCGAAGGGACAGACATAGGAACGAAGAAGGACACATGCCGGCCAGCCTAAGTGTTCTGGAGCAGTAGCAAGCTACCAAGGCTCAGTGGAGACACTAGGAGACATTTCCCGGTAAGAGAGGCTACTAAGAATAAACAACTAGATAGTCAGATCCCACACATACCAAGCATTTCAATCATACACACAATATGCTCGATATGTGCAAATACAACAAGGCATCACAACATGACTCTACGACACCAGTACTTTATTTAAGGCTCAGAGAGCCATACATATCATACACACAAGTACGGGTCACACGACCCAGCATTCAAGTCATACAGACATACAAGCCAACAGCGGAAGTAACTTGTCTGAGTACAGACAACTAGTAAAATAAAAGAGGCTTGGAAAGCCTGGCTATACTACGTGGTCCTTCACAAGCTCAGGGTCACCACCTGGGCCTCGGTCTACTCATTGATGTCAACGTCTACGAAGAACCCATCAGAAGGGGTTGCAGCGTCTTCTGAAAAATGTAAATTAAAGCAACATGAGTACAAAGGTACTCAGCAAGACTTACATCAGATCCTACATACATGCACATTATCAAGAAGGGTTGGTGGGGTTATTGCAGCAAGCCAGCTTTGATTATTGGCTAAGCTATCCTACGATACACCAACTTGAAATGGTTTTGCGCACACGAGTCCACTACTCACCATTCCAATACACCACCGAGGATCCACCTCCGTCATCCTATGGAGGAGCCATCCTCGGCACTCACGCTTATCTTGAGATTTTTAGTAGTATCCATTTACTTGTCTATGAACAGTATAGGCAACCAAGTAGTCCTTTACCGCGGACGCGGCTATTCGAATAGATCATGCTAACCCTGCAGGGGTGTACTTCTTCATACATGTTTCCACCACTTAGCGTCTGCACACGACATGTGCTCGGCAGACTTCAAGCGAAAGCCGACGTGGGTGTAGACCACGACCTACCTAAACACCTAAGTCTCTAGTCCAGGTTTATCGCCTATCCAGGTTCCATCCGCAGGGAGTCCGGCCGAGGTTTCCCATACGTCCCCGAACAATGTGTACAGGGTTCCGTGACACCTAACAGGTGCCCGGTATTCCCGGCCACGTACCTACCGCATCACAGCCCACCCCTATGGTCAGCGCTGTCCACGGCCTCCAGTAGGCTACAAACACAAGAAACTACTTGCAACTCCTGGACAGAGGACTAGGGTGAATAAGAAGTCGAGCGGGGTCATATTTCAGGGCCCAATGCATGGTAGTAGTTGTATCTTAAATCACACATACAGATCTCAGTGCTTAAGGTCAGCTTCAATGAAACAACCCACCATGTACTCCTACATGGCCTTTCATCGATACCTTTACCAAACCGTGTTCACCACATCACACTCATTACCAGCACGATCATTTCACTCTAGCCCATCACCCAGATGAACCAGACCTGACACGACTCTAGGCATAGCAGGCATAGCAAGGTAGGAACAACACATACATATAGCTCAAACAACTCCTACACATGCTAGTGGGTCTCATCTAGTTACTGTGGCAATGACAGGTCATGTAGAGGAAATGGGTTCAACTACCATAGCACACAGCAGTTTGAAACGCGGTGTCTTAATGCAGTAAAAGAGAGCAGGAGCGAGAACATGGGATTGTATCGATATGATCAAATGGTTGGTTGCTTGCCTGGTGGGTCGATGCACTGATATTGTTCTTCATTAGGGTAATCGTGGTACTCCTCGGAGGCAGAACTTGCCGCAGAGAACACCGATACACAACATCACCAAACAATATGCAACAATATGATGCATGCATGAGACATGGCAATATGAGTGTGTTGGGCTAATGCAACTAAGACCAGATGGGTTTGAACCATTTTGAACCAAAGATTCAATTTCCAAACTCATATATGGTCATTTAAGGTGCTTTAATTTGTTCTGCAATAAACAGTAGGTTAGCTTGTTTAAACATGCATGAAACCAGTACAGATGGATAGGTTGGATTTGTCTGATCATTTTTCATATATAAGACTTTGCATTTGGAGCTATGGTTGAATTACTATGAATTTTTGAAGTTTAGAACATTTTCTGAAATTTATGAATCATTTTAGATTTATTTTAATTCCAGAAAAGGATTACTACGTCAGCATGATGTCATGCTGACCTCAGCAAGTCAACAGACTGGTTCAGGTCAAACTGACCAGTGGGTCCAGGGTGTCAGTGCAATTAGTTTACCTAAAAAAATTAATTAGAACTAAACCGGATTAGTTAACAGGGCTGGGCCCCACTTGTCATTGACTCAACAGAGTCAACCAGGGCCCACCCATGGTCAAAGTGAAGTCGGCTGCACCGGCGTTTAGCCGCCGGCGAGCCCGACGCGGCAGCGGAAGTGATTTTGGCCATTCCGGCCACCAAATGGGTCGCAGAAGGCATCTAAGTGGAGCTGGGGACAAACCGCAGCTCTTGGTGGAGTTAGTTGGGGTCGGGGTGGCCGGAATCGGCGCCGGCGACGACCTAGGCGGCCGCCGGAGTTCGGGTGGAGGTGAACTCGGGGCTAGGGTGTGCGGTGAGGTGCGGGGAGTGTGGACCCTACGCGACGTGGTGAGTGCGATGGACACCGAGAGGTGACCGGAGGATGGCCAGGAGCACGTCGGCGACGATCTCCGCGGCGGTGCGTGCGGGTGATCTTCGTGCGGTTGCTACACAGCTCGGGGGCGAGAGAGGAAGGGAAAGGGAGGTAGCTAGGCTCACAGGGCACTCGTGGAGGCAACCGGCGGGGTCGGGGACGGACTGATGCGGCGACGGCGTTGAAGGGGATCTCCGGCGACGGCGGACTCGGGCGAAGTCGGTGCGGTGGACTCGGGCCACACGAGCACGCGGGGCTCGGCTAGCTCGACGAAGAGGATGGCGGCGGAGCTCCTAGACACGGCGAGACGGAGCACGGACGGCGGGGAGCGCGGCTACGGCGATGGGGCGGCGGCGGTGGCGTCGGCCATGGCTTGGGAGCGCGAGGGATAGGGGCTGGGGGGAGGAGCTGGTGTCTGCGGGGTCGGGGAGAGGGAGAGGGGTCGATCCCCGTCATCAGCTGGACGAGGGGAGCGGCGAGGCGGCGGGCAGCTGCGTGGCAGGCATGCTGTGCTCGCCGTCGAGCAGCTGCCTGCTTGCCTGGCCAAGCCAAGCAGCTCGCTGGAGCGGTGGCTGGGCTGGGCCGGCAGGTGGGCCTGCTAGGTGGCGCCAGGTAAGTTTTTTTTTCCTATTTTCCTGTTTCTGCTTTTATTCTGTAAGTTTGTTGAATTTCTAAAAATACCTAGGCAACTCCAAAATTTACCAAACTGCACCTGGTCCTTAGTTGGAATATTTCCAGCAAGGAACATTTTAGTTTGGGAATATTTGAGCATTTGAAATATTTTATAAATTTTAAATGCCCAAAGTCAAATATTTATGACTTAATACAAAGACCTTAGGATGACCTAGAAAATTGTGCATCACTTTTGGCAGCGGTTCTAAACCAAGAAAAAAATGATGGACATTTTGGAAGGGCATTTCAGGTTCATTGAAAATATTTTTAGTAAACCCTAGTTGGATTCAGAGGGGGCTGGGGGTTCTGTCATCCCCATTTCAAGTTTCTGTTGAGAAAAATAGACATGATGCAACACTCTAATGCATGAACTAGCTAGGGTGTGACATCTTCTTAGTGAGGAATCTGTTCCAAAGCTTGCGGGCGGACTCTCCGGGCTGTTGGATTATGTGACTTAGATCATCTGCATCCGGAGGCCGGACATAAGTCCCTTCAAAATTGGCCCTGAAAGCGTCTTCTAGTTCCTCCCAACTCCGATTGAGTTTTCGGGGAGGCCTTTCAACCAGTGTCGAGCTGGTTGATACGTCTCCAACGTATCTATAATTTTTGATTGTTCCATGCCATTATATTACCTGTTTTGGATGTTTATGGGCTTTATTCTACACATTTATATCATTTTTTGGACTAACCTACTAACCAGAGGCCCAACCCGTAATGCTGTTTTTTTGCCTATTTCAGTATTTCGAAGAAAAGGAATATCAAACGGAGTCCAAACGGAATGAAACCTTCGGGAGCGTTATTTTTGGAACAAATCTGATCTGGAGAGCCTGGAGTGCAAGTCAAGAAAGCTCCGAGGGCCCCACGAGATAGGAGGGGGCGCCCCCCTGTAGGGCGCCCCCCTGTCTCGTGGGCCCCTCGGGCGTCCACCGACGTACTTCTTCTTCCTATGTATATCCACGGACCCCGAAAACATCGAGGGGCACCACGAAACACAATTTTCACCACCGTAACCTTCTGTATCCGCGAGATCCCATCTTGGAGCCTTCGCCGGCACTCTGCCAGAGGGGAAATCGACCATGGAGGGCCTCTACATCAACATCCTTGCCCCTCCTATGAGTTGTGAGTAGTTTACCATAGACCTACGGGTCCATAGTTATTAGCTAGATGGCTTCTTCTCTCTTTTTGGATCTCAATACAATGTTCTCCCCCTCTCTTGTGGAGATCTATTCGATGTAATCTCTTTTTGCGGTGTGTTTGTCGAGATCCAATGAATTGTGAGTTTATGATCAGATTTATCTATGGATATTAATTGAATCTTCTCTAAATTCTTTTATGTATGATTGAGTTATCTTTGCAAGTCTCTTCGAATTATCGGTTTGGTTTGGCCTACTAGATTGATCTTTCTTGCCATGGGAGAAGTGCTTAGCTTTGAGTTCAATCTTGCGGTGTTCTTACCCAGTGACAAAAAGGGTTGCAAGACATGTATTGTATTGTTGCCATCGAGGATAACAAGATGGGGTTTATATCATATTGCATGAGTTTATCCCTCTACATCATATCATCTTGCTTAATGTGTTACTCTGTTCTTATGAACTTAATACTCTAGATGCAGGCAGGAGTCAGTCGATGTGTGGAGTAATAGTAGTAGATGCAGGCAGGAGTCGGTCTACTTGTTATGGATGTGATGCCTATATACATGATCATGCCTAGATAATGTCATAATTATTCGCTTTTCTATCAATTGCTCGAGAGTAATTTGTTCACCCACCGTAATACTTATGCTCTCGAGAGAAGCCTCTAGTGAAGCCTATGGCCCCCGGGTCTATCTCTTATCATATTTTCTTTCAATCTACTTTTATTTGCATCTTTACTTTCTTGCATCTATATTATAAAATACCAAAAATATATTTATCTTATCATACTATCTCTATCAGATCTCACTTTCGCAAGTGGCCGTGAAGGGATTGACAACCCATTTTGCGTTGGTTGCGAGTTCTCAGTTTGTTTGTGTAGGTGCGTGGGACTTTTGAGGAGCCTCCTACTGGATTGATACCTTGGTTCTAAAAAACTGAGGGAAATACTTACGCTACACTTGCTGCATCACCCTCTCCTCTTCGGGGAAAACCAACGCTAGCTCAAGACGTAGCAAGAAGGATTTCTGGCGCCGTTGCCGGGGAGGTCTTCGCTCAAGTCACGACATACCAAGTACCCATCACAAACTCATCTCCCTCGCATTTACATTATTTGCCATTTGCCTCTCGTTTTCCTCTCCCCCACTTCACCCTCGCCGTTTTATTTGCCCCCTCTTTCCCAATCTCCTCCTCTCTTTTCCGCTTGCCTTTTACTGTTTGCTTGTGTGGTGGATTACTTGTTGCCATGGCACAAGATAATACCAAGTTGTGTGATTTCTCGAATACCAATAATAATGATTTCCTTAGTACTCCAATTGCTCCTCTTAATGATGTTGAATCTTGTGAAATCAATACTGCTTTGCTGAATCTTGTTATGAAAGATCAATTCGCCGACCTTCCTAGTGAAGATGCCGCTACTCATCTAACTTTTTTTGTTGATTTGTGTGATATGCAAAGAAAGAAAGATACGGATAACAATATTGTCAAATTAAAGTTATTTCCATTTTCACTTAGAGATCGTGCTAAAGTTTGGTTTTCGTCTTTGCCTAAAAATAGTATTGATTCTTGGAACAAGTGCAAAGATGCTTTTATCTCTAAGTATTTTCCTCCCGCTAAGATCATCACTCTTAGGAACGATATTATGAATTTTAAACAACTTGATCATGAGCATGTTGCCCAATCTTGGGAAAGAATGAAATTGATGCTTCACAATTTCCCTACTCATGGTTTGAATTTATGGATGATCATACAAAAATTTGATGCCGGTTTGAACTTTGCCTCTAGAAATCTCTTAGATTCGGCCGCGGGAGGCACCTTTATGGAAATTACGTTAGGAGATGCTACAAAATTACTTGATAATATTATGGCTAATTATTCTCAATGGCACACCGAAAGATCTTCTAGTAAAAAAGTGCATGCTATAGAAGAAATCAATGTTTTGAGTGAAAAGATGGATGAACTTATGAAGATGTTTGCTACTAAAAATACTCCTCTTGATCCTAATGATATGCCTTTGTCTTCCTTGATTGAGAATAATAATGAACCTATGGATGTGAATTTTGTTGGTAGGAATAGTTTTGGAAACAATGCTTATAGAGGAAATTTTAATGCTAGACCATTCCCTAGTAATCCCTCTAATAATTATGGAAATTCCTACAATAATTCTTATGGTAATTTTAATAAGATGCCCTCTGATTTTGAGAATAGTGTGAAAGAATTTATGATTTCTCAAAAGAACTTTAATGCTTTGCTTGAAGAAAATTTGCTCAAAGTTGATGATTTGGCTAGGAACGTTGATAGACTTTCACTTGATGTTAATTCTCTTAAACTTGGATCTTCTTCTCCTAAGCATGATATCAATGAGTCTCTCAAAGTAATGAAAATCTCCATTGACGAGTGCAAGGAAAGAACCGCTAGATTGCGTGCTAAAAAAGAAAGCTTTATAAAAGCGTGTTCTTCTAGTCTACATGAAAATAATGATGAGGATCTTAAAGTTATTTATGCGTCTCCTATTAGATCTATGTTTTGCAATATGAATTTTGATGATTATGGGACTGATGATGAATCAACTTTGCCTAGAAGGCGTCCCAAAATTCGGAGTCTTTAGATCTTGATGCTAAATTTGGTAAAAGAGAGATTGGATAATTCTCAACTTCTAATAATGTTGAACCTACTATCTCGGATTTCAAGGAATTTGATTATGATAATTGCTCTTTAAAAGGTTGTATTTCCTTGTTGCAATCCGTTGTTAATTCTCCTCATGCTTATAGTCAAAACAAAGCTTTTACCAAACATATTGTTGATGCCTTGATGCAATCTTATGATGAAAAACTGAATTTGGAAGTTTCTATACCTAGAAAACTTAATGATGAGTGGGAACCTAATATAAAGATTAGAATTAAAGATTTTGAGTGTTTTGCTTTGTGTGATTTGGGTGCTAGTGTTTCCACGATTCCGAAAACTTTATGTGATATTCTAGATTTCCATGATCTTGATGGTTGCTCTTTAAATTTGCACCTTGCGGATTCCACCATTAAAAAGCCTATGGGAAGGATCAATGATGTTCTTATTGTTGCCAATAGAAATTTGGTGCCCGTAGATTTTATCGTTCTTGATATAGATTGCAATCTTTCTTGCCCTATTATTCTTGGTAGACCTTTCCTTAGAACGATTGGTGCGATTATCGATATGAAAGAAGGGAACATTAGATTCCAATTTCCCTTAAAGAAAGGAATGGATCACTTTCCAAAAAAGAAAGTCAAATTACCTTATGAATCTATCATGCGTGCTACTTATGAATCTAGTGCCAAAGATGGCACTAGTTAGATCTATCCTTGCTTTTATGCCTAGCTAGGGGCGTTAAACGATAGCGCTAGTTGGGAGGCAACCCAATTTTCTTTATGTTCTTTGTTTTTTTCCTGTTTAGTGTTAAATTTTGTTTCTACTTTCTGTTTAGATGTGTTTTTATCTTTTGTTTAGTGTTTGTGCCAAGTAGAACCTATAGGATAAACTATGATGATGGTTGATTTGATTCTGCTGAAAAACAGAAACTTTGCGCTCACGAGAAAAACAAATCAATAAATCACAGAAACGTGCTTTTGCATTGATTATTTTTGCTGCTGATCAATAAACAAATTGTCCAGTAATTCCTATTTTTGTAGTATTTTTAGAGTTACAGAAGTTTGCGTTAGTTACAGATTGCTACAGACTGTTCTGTTTTTGACAGATTCTGTTTTTCATGTGTTGTTTACTTATTTCAATGCATATATGGCTAATAAATTAGTTTTTAAACCATAAGGAAGTTGGAATACAGTAGGTTAAACACCAAAATAAATAAAGAATGAGTTCATTACAGTACCTTATGTGGTGGTTTTGTTTTCTTTCACTAACGGAGCTTATAAGATTTCCTGTTGAGTTTTGTGTTGTGAAGTTTTCAAGTTTTGGGTAAAGATTTTATGGACTATGGAATAAAGAGTGGAAAGAGCCTAAGCTTGGGGATGCCCATGGCACCCCAAGATATTCAAGAATAGCCAAAAGCCTAAGCTTGGGGATGCCCCGGGAAGGCATCCCCTCTTTCGTCTTTGTTCATTGGTAACTTTACTTGGAACTATATTTTTATTCACCACATGATATGTGTTTTGCTTGGAGCGTCGTGTATTATATTGGTCTTTGCTTGTTAGTTTACCACAACCATCCTTGCTGTAACACACCTTTTGGGAGAAGCCTATTTGATTAGAATTTGCTAGAATACTCTATGTGCTTCACTTATATCTTTTGAGCTTGATAGTTTTTGCTCTAGTGCTTCACTTATATCTTTTAGAGCATGGTGGTGTATTAATTTTATAGAAATTGCTAGTCTCTCATGCTTCACTTATATTATTTTGATAGTATCTTAGAACAGCATAGTATTTGCTATGGTTTTAATTTGGTCCTAGAATGATGAGCATCCAAGTTGGGTATAATAAAAACTATCATAGAAAGTGAATTGGATGCTATGATCAATTTGATGCTTGATAATTGTTTTGAGATATGGAGGTAGTAATATTAAAGTCATGCTAGTTGGGTAATTATGGATTTAAAGAATGCTTGTGTTGAAGTTTGTGATTCCCGTAGCATGCACGTATGGTGAACCGCTTTGTGATGAAGTTGGAGCACAATTTTATTTATTGAATGTCTTCCTTATGAGTGGCAGTCGGGGACGAGCAATGGTCTTTTCCTACCAATCTATCCCCCTAGGAGAATATGCTTAATGCTTTGGTTTTTGATGACTTCTAAATTTTTACAACAAGTATATGAGTTCTTTTGACTAATGTTGAGTCCATGGATTATACGCACCCTTTCACCTCTCCATTATTGCTAGCCTCTCTTGTATCGTGCAACTTTCACCGGTACCATACACCCACCATATACCTTCCTCAAAACAGCCACCATATCTACCTATTATGGCATTTCCATAGCCATTCCGAGATATATTGCCATGCAACTTTCCACCGTTCCGTTCATATGACACACATTACTTTTGTCATATTGCTCTTTGCATGATCATGTAGTTGACATCGTATTTGTGGCAAAGCCACCATCATAATCTTCATACATGTCGCTCTTGATTCATTGCATATCCCGGTATACCGCCGGAGGCATTCACATAGAGTCATATCTTGTTCTAACTTTGAGTTGTAAATCCATAAAAGTGTGATGATCTTCATTATTAGAGCATTGTCCCAGTGAGGAAAGGATGATGAAGACTATGATTCCCCCACAAGTCGGGATGAGACTTCGGACTTTCCAAAAAAAGAGAAAGGCCAAAAAGAAAAAAAAAGAAAGGCCAAAGAAAAAAAAGGAAAAAGAAAAAAAAGAAAAAAATGAGAGAAAAAGAGAGAAGGGACAATGCTACTATCTCTTTTTCCACACTTGTGCTTCAAAATAGCACCATGATCTTCATGATAGAGAGTCTCATATATTGTCACTTTCATATACTAGTGGGAATTTTTCATTATAGATCTTGGATTGTATATTCCAATGATGGGCTTCCTCAAAATGCCCTAGGTCTTCGTGAGCAAGCAAGTTGGATGCACACCCACTAGTTTTCTTTTGTTAAGCTTTCATATATTTATAGCTCTAGTGCATCCGTTGCATGGCAATCCCTACTCACTCACATTGATATCTATTAATGGGCATCTCCATAGCCCGTTGATACGCCTATTTGATGTGAGACTATCTTCTCCCTTTTTGTCTTCTCCAGAACCACCATTCTATTCCACATATAGTGCTATGTCCATGGCTCACGCTCATGTATTGCGTGAAAGTTGAAAGAGTTTGAGATTATTAAAGTATGAAACAATTGCTTGGCTCATCATCAGGGTTGTGCATGATTAAATACTTTGTGTGATGAAGATAGAGCATAGCCAGACTATATGATTTTGTAGGGATAACTTTCTTTTGGCCATGCTATTTTGTGAAGACATGATTACGTGCTTAGTATGCTTGAAGTATTACTATTTCTTATGTCAATATGAACTTTTATTTTGTATTATTTGGATCTGAACATTCATGCCACAATGAAAGAAAATTACATTATGAATTATGCTAGGTAGCATTCCACATCAAAAATTCTCTTTTTATCATTTACCTACTCGAGGACGAGCATGAATTAAGCTTGGGGATGCTTGATATGTCTCCAACGTATATATAATTTTTGATTGTTCCATGCTATTATATTACCTGCTTTGGATGTTTATGGGCTTTATTCTACACATTTATATCATTTTTGGGACTAACCTACTAACCGGAGGCCCAACCCGTATTGCTCTTTTTTTGCCTATTTCAGTATTTCGAGGAAAAGGAATATCAAACGGAGTCCAAACGGAATGAAACCTTCAGGAGCGTTAATTTTGGAACAAATATGATCCGGAGAGCCTGGAGTGCAAGTCAAGAAAGCTCCAAGGGCCCCACGAGATAGGAGGGCGCACCCCCCCTGTAGGGCGCCCCCTATCTCGTGGGCCCCTCGGGCGTCCACCGATGTACTTCTTCTTCCTATATATATCCATGGACCCCGAAAACATCGAGGGGCACCACGAAACACAATTTTCACCACCGTAACCTTCTGTATCCGCGAGATCCCATCTTGGAGCCTTCGCCGGCACTCTGCCGGAGGGGCAATCGACCATGGAGGGCCTCTACATCAACATCCTTGCCCCTCCTATGAGTTGTGAGTAGTTTACCACAGACCTACGGGTCCACAGTTATTAGCTAGATGGATTCTTCTCTCTTTTGGATCTCAATACAATGTTCTCCCCCTCTCTTATGGAGATCTATTCGATGTAATCTCTTTTTGCGGTGTGTTTGTCGAGATCCGATGACTTGTGAGTTTATGATCAGATTTATCTATGGATATTAATTGAATCTTCTCTAAATTCTTTTATGTATGATTGAGTTATCTTTGCAAGTCTCTTCGAATTATCGGTTTGGTTTGGCCTACTAGATTGATCTTTCTTGCCATGGGAGAAGTGCTTAGCTTTGGGTTCAATCTTGCGGTGTTCTTACCCAGTGACAGAAAGGGTTGCAAGACACATATTGTATTGTTGCCATCGAGGATAACAAGATGGGGTTTATATCATATTGCATGAGTTTATCCCTCTACATCATATCATCTTGCTTAATGCGTTACTCTGTTCTTATGAACTTAATACTCTAGATGCAGGCAGGAGTCAGTCGATGTGTGGAGTAATAGTAGTATATGCAGGCAGGAGTCGGTCTACTTGTTATGGATGTGATGCCTATATACATGATCATGCCTAGATAACGTCATAATTATTCGCTTTCCTATCAATTGCTCGACAGTAATTTGTTCACCCACCGTACTACTTATGCTCTCCAGAGAAACCTCTAGTGAAACCTATGGCCCCTGGGTCTATCTCTTATCATATTTGCTGTCAATCTACTTTTATTTGCATCTTTACTTTCTTGCATCTATATTATAAAATACCAAAAATATATTTATCTTATCATACTATCTCTGTCAGATCTCACTTTCGCAAGTGGCCGTGAAGGGATTGACAACCCCTTTTGCGTTGGTTGCGAGTTCTTAGTTTGTTTGTGTAGGTGCGTGGGACTTTTGAGGAGCCTCCTACTGGATTGATACCTTGGTTCTCAAAAACTGAGGGAAATACTTACGCTACACTTGCTGCATCACCCTCTCCTCTTCGGGGAAAACCAACGATAGCTCAAGACGTAGCACTGGTCCCTTCAGCTTTAGGGGAAGGTATATGATGGCGTGGAGGTGATCCCCACGAGCCATGTGAATATGCAGGATAAAATCCTTGATCCAGACCCCTGGGTCTGTGGTGTCGTCGTATGCTTCTATGTTCACATGTTTGAAGCCTTGTGGGAATTCATGGTCCAATACGTCTTCGGTGAAGCACAGGGGGTGAGCAGCCCCTCTGTATCTGGACGCGCTGTGCCATGTAGTCGGCTGTTGTTGTGTCTGAAGTTTATTCCGGATTGGTGCCTGGCTTGTATGAGTGTTTGGGTGACCATATTCCTTCGCCGGGGTGTGTCTTTTAGATCCATAGATTGACCTAGCTGCACCGGCCTTCTTATCCAGATGCTCACGTAGATCATGTGCAGTGTCCATAGCCGCTCTGTTATGGTTGTGAAGCGGTACGTCTGGTTTCTTGGTCGAATTTTCTTTTGGTGGAATGGCCGCGTCGTCGAATTCTGGCAGTAGCTTGCGCTTCAGATAGCTTTTCGTATGGCGGTCATCGCCATATCTTTCTTCAGTGTCTAGCACTTTATTCCATCTTTGGCTGAGCTTTTCCTGTGCGGCCTTGAGCCGTTGCTTCTGCTTTTTTAGACTTCTTGCGGTGGACATAAGCTTTCTGTGGAGGTTGTCTCGTTCCACTTGTTTGTCCGGGATGATGAATGCATTGTCTTCCGGACTGTCTTCCTGTTTTGGGGCGGCTTCATGAGCTCGTCCCTCCGGATCATTGTGATTGGGTATTTACTCCGAACTTGATTTGGCGTGACCTGGCTCATCTGGCTCCATCGCTGGGTCCATGTGGTCATTGTTGCTTTCGGAGTTTGTAGGTACATCGACCCTTCTTGCGCTCTTGTCGCTATTTTGGCAATTACTGGACTTTGAGCGGCGCCTACGCCGACTTTTTGGCTTTTGCCCGGGTGTTTTATCGTCCGGATTATCACTGCCATCCTTATTGGGCGTATCTACCATGTATATATCGTGTGACAAGGTAGTAGTCCCGCGCCCCAGGGATTCTGGAGCTTCTCCTGCATCGTCGTCCATACCGTTGATGTCTTCGTAGTCGAAGTCAAGCACGTCGGTTAAATCTTCGATCGTGGCGATGAGGTGGGTGGTGGGTGCACAGCGAATTCCTTCGTCTCCTTCTTCCCACTCAAGCCAGACATAGTTCGGCCCAGAGTCTCCTGACAAAGAGAGAGACTTTAAAGAGTTTAGTATGTCGCCGAAGGGCGAGTGCTGAAAGATGTCCACAGCGGTAAACTCCATTATCGGAGCCCAACATGGCTCAGCTGGCTCAGGAGTGTGCGGACCGGAACCAACGACCGGATGCAAGTCCGGGGGTCCGGGGATACAGGTCTCCACAGAGATGTGGCCTGTGTTCGGCTCCACCGCCGATGAGCGTGCGGCCTGCGGGGCGGGGTCCATCCCTCCATCCTCGGGCCACACAACCTGTTCCGGATTTAGATCCGGGGCTATTGCAGGAATGATGTTCCGAGCATTTTCCGACAGTAGGTCTAGGTCGTGCTCGTCGTGACTGTCCAGCGTTCCAGGCACGGGCTCGAGTCCGTCAAAGATCAAGTCTCCGTGGATGTCTGCCGTGTAGTTCAAGTTTCCGAACCTGATGTGGTGGCCAGGGGCGTAGCTGTCGATCTGCTCCAGCTGGCCAAGCGAATTGGCCCGCAGTGCAAACCACCTGGACACAAAGATCTGTCCGGGGAGAAAAGTCTCACCCTGGACCGTGTCGTTGATGATTGAAGACGCCATCAAGCCTTGAAGCGACGACACAGAGGAACTCTCAATGAAAGCACCAATGTCGGTGTCAAAACCGGCGGATCTCGGATAGGGGGTCCCGACCTGTGCGTCTTAGGCTGATGGTAACAGGAAGCAAGGGACACAATGTTTACCTAGGTTCGGGCCCTCTCGATGGAGGTAAAACCCTACTTCCTGCTTGATTAATATTGAAGATATGTGGAATACAAGAGTAGATCTACCACGAGATCGTAGAGGCTAGACCCTAAGAGCTAGCCTATGATGGTATGATTGTAATTGTGATCGGTCTTCTAAGGACCATCCTCTCCGGTTTATATAGACACCGGAGAGCTAGGGTTTACATGGAGTTGGTTACAAGGAAGGAAACATAATATTCGAATCGCCAAGCTTGTCCTCCACGCAAAGGAGAGTCCCATACGTACACGAGCCGAAGTCTTGAGTCTTGTATCTTGACGCTTCTATAGTACGGATGATGTACATAGTCCAGCTGTCCGGATACCCCTTATCTAGGACTCCCTCAGTGGGGCCAGGGGGGTCCGGTGGCGGCGCGATGGAGGCCGTCGGGGGCGCCGGAGGGGCGCGGCCGAAGGGGCACAAGCGCGCGCGGGAGCAATGCTCCGGGGGCGGTGATGGAGAGCGTGGCCGCGGGCGACGTCGAGCAGTGCGTGGGTGAGGGACAGAGGGGACAGGAGGAGCAGGAGGTGCTCACGGCGACCGTAGGGGATGTGCAGTAGGGCTCGAGGTGGTCGACGGGGACGACGACGACGTAGGGGACGAGGCGACGAGGGCGTCCGGTGAGGAGGGTGGCGATGCAGCTCCGGGCGGCGGGGATCGCCGGCGGCATCGACGCGGTCCGGTGCGGTTCATTCCCCTTC
>NC_057807.1:621823462-621874122 GCF_018294505.1 Triticum aestivum | reverse complement strand
GGGGGAGGAGAGAGCGACATCGGGGGGGGAGTGGGGTGAGTGGTGCGTTAGGGGGCTAGGGTTACGAGGGTACAGGGGGTTAAGGGAGTGAGGGGGGCCGACCTGGGCTGGTTGGTTCGACGGCCAGTTGGGCCGTTCGGCCCAGTTGGCCAAGGGGGTTTCCTCTTTCTTATCTTTTCTTTCATTTTCTGTTTTGTCCTTTTTCCTTTTATTTATTTTTCCTTTCCTAGTTTCTCTTATTTTCTAAATACTTTAGTTTTGGTAAAATACAAAAGTTGTACCTAATTTAGTATATTTAATTATGCCGCATTCCGAACATTTTAGTTTTAGCGTTTGAAAACTTTTGATGTTTGTCTTTATTTTAAAATTGAATTTGAATCGTATTTGAAGCATCGCGAGACTAACAACAGTAACCAAGGTGACGTGGCATCATTAGCGTGGAATCACTGTAGCCTGATTACCAGGGCATCACATCAATGATTTAAAAGTAATCTTTGGAAAGGGTCCCTGTCGGTGTCAAAACCGGCGGATCTCGGGTAGGGGGTCCTGATCTGTGCGTCTTAGGCTGATGGTAACAAGAAGCAAGGGACACAATGTTTACCCAGGGTTCGGGCCCTCTCGATGGAGGTAAAACCCTACTTCCTGCTTGATTAATATTGAAGATATGAGTAATACAAGAGTAGATCTACCACGAGATCGTAGAGGCTAAACCCTAGGAGCTAGCCTATGATGGTATGATTGTAATTGTGATCGGCCTTCTAAGGACCATGCTCTCCGGTTTATATAGGCACCGGAGAGCTAGGGTTTACATGGAGTCGGTTACAAGGAAGGAAACATAATAGCTGGATCGCCAAGCTTGTCTTCCACGCAAAGGAGAGTCCCATCCGGACACGAGCCAAAGTCTTGAGTCTTGTATCTTGACGCTTCTATAGTCCGGACGATGTATACAGTCCGGCTGTTCGGATACCCCCTAATCCAGGACTCCCTCAGTAGCCCCTGAACCAGGCTTCAATGACGATGAGTCCGGCGTGCAGTCTTGTCTTCGGCATTGCAAGGCGGGATCCTCCTTCCGAATACTCCAAGGTTATTATCGAACACGTAGACCGTGTCCGGATATGCAAGATGATCTTTACACACCATAGTAGGGAACATAGCATAAATCCGTTCTGCTGGCAATTTTCATACGTTTGCATAGTGGCCTGGTCCAACATGGACCGGCGTCTCCTGCTCCACCTCGACTCGCGTTGCGAGGCGGTTTTATTGGCACGTCCTTCCAAAGCAGAGATCGTGTTCCTCTTAATACGGGATCTTCATCGATGTGAGCATATGTGACCCCACGGCGACCGTTGGTATGGTTCTATGTATTTTAGATAAGTCTCAAGCGGTCACGCTGAGGACTCTTGGTATTCATCCCTTCTATAAAGGGGTCAAGGCCTACGCCTCTTCTCCACCTCTCTTGCCCCTTCTCGCACCTCGAGCTCCAGCACTCAAAACCTAAGCTCCAACACCCCAGATCCCTCAGTATGTCCGGATTCGACGCAACAGGCCGGTGGGTGGCCTCCTCGATTCAAGAGGAGGACATTGCGAAGCTTAGGGAGGTCGGATACCTGACCGCCGATATCCATCACAGGCTTCCTGCTCCGGGGATAGTTATCCCACGCCGGAGCCCAACGAGAGCGTCGTGTTTGTCCCTCACTTCCTCCGAGGCCTAGGCCTCACCCTCGACCCCTTTGTGAGGGGGCTCATGTTCTACTATGGCTTGGATTTCCATGATCTGGCTCCAGACACTGTCCTCCATATCTCGTCGTTCATTATCGTGTGCGAGGCTTTTCTCCACGTCAACCCACACATCGGCTTATGGCTCAAAACCTTCAATGTGAAGCCGAAGATGATCGAGGGGCGACATGCGGAGTGCGGAGGTGCCATAATAAGCAAGAACACCGATGCCCCATGGCCAGAGGGTTCTTTTCCGGAAGTATCCGATGTGTGGCAGCGGAGGTGGTTTTATGTCACAGCTCCCAGAGGCACAAAATGGGTAGCTGCCACCGAGTTCCGCTCAGGCCCTCCGTTAGAGTTAACGTCTTGGACCGACGTAGGACGGAACTATGGGCCCGCTGGCGATGTACCAGAACTGCAGAATCGTATCCGGGAGCTCATTGAGAGGGACATAAATCTTGTCAACATAATGCAAGTGATGCTAATACGGCGGATGTTGCCGTGCAAACTTCGGCCTCTTCGGATGTGGGAGTTTAATCTGGAGGGTCCGCGGACTATTAAGCACTTCTTCAGCCTGAAGCTCGAATGACTGTGTAAATTATTCTTCGGACCTCAAGTAAAGTGTCCGGACAACATCGAGGATGCGGGCCTAAGCTGCAATCGCCTAGATGCCCAAGTAAGTAACCTTAAAGCCAGACACTTCATTTATATCTATCATAACTATTATTCTGAAAATCATTCCGTGGCCAGGAATGGCTCAACAAGGCGGAGAGAATCAGGTGTCCGACGCCACTTCCTGAAGGCTCGCCTTGTCCAACCATTGCAAAGATGCCGGGCCGGGCGCTTAGCAAAATCCCTTCAGGGAAAGGTGAAGGAAAGGGCAATGAAGCCGAACTTCACGCTCTACGCATCCAGACCGGGGAAATCGTTACCCATCCTATGGAGGATAGCCGGGAAGGGGAGGTCAAAGCCTCCTCCCCACGCGGGAAGAAAAGGGTCGCCTCCGAAGATTTGGAGGCGGAGACGCCCAAGCAAGGGAAGAAAGCATCACCAGGGGGCTCTGCCGCGACGGGCACGCTCACCGCGTCATGCCCACCAACGGGCCAGCCCTCCACCGAGCCGTAAGTTATTCATTAATTCGAAGGTGTGATGTTACTCCAAGATCCATAACCAGGACTGCGTCCTTTGTAGTCCGGCGAGCTGCTCTTCTCAACAGAGTTCGTCTTCGGGGGACCTTCGTCCGGAGATGATGGAGAGTGAGACTCCACCCACCTCTCCGCCTCATGAAGTGGGCGACATGGAGGTGTCGTCACGGAGGAGTCCGGATCTGCCGAAGCAGGCAGCAAACACGTCAGTCACCCTGAGCCCGGAGCGTTTGGCTCCCACGGGGGGGCGATGAGAAGGGTCCGGCATAGTGCAGTGTCCGGCCGGACCTACTGACGTGCCTTCTGGAGTGAGCAACACTCTCGGAGGAGCACCGCTCTTTAATGAGCATGGTGCTCACAAAGATTTCATCTGCCACCAGCGGTTTGAATGAGGCATTTACAAGCCTGCTCAAAGGCTTTGAGGTATGTAGTAAAAAATGCACAATTTTCTGGTTATGAAGCACGCGCTAGGTGTGCTCCCTATAGGTAGTAGCCCCTGAGACTCTGGTTGCCCGCCATAGGCGGCAAACGGGGGATCATATACTAATGGTTGCACCGTACATGTGCGCATGTATACAAGGATCTGGCAGCCGACCAGTCTGTTGAAATTGCCGAACTAAGGAGATAGATCGGATCCATTGATGCTGATATCACGTTGGTGAATAAACGGCTGGAGGAGTCACAGGGTACGTGCTCGGCTTCCCTTATTACGATGTACAGGAAAATGCAAGAGGGGCATAATATTAATGCCATGTGTGTGCACTGCAGATGGTGCTGCTACCGTGGAGGCCCTGAGGGCCGAACTTGCTCAAGCCAAGGAACAAGCTCGGGATAGCAATGCGGCTGCCCTAAAGGCGGCCGAAGAATTGAGATCCGAACAGGCTGCTCATCGCCGAAGCGAGGAAAAGATAGCCGAAATGGATGGGGAGTTAAAAATGCCGCCGACCGGTACGCACTCCTCGAAAAGGAGAATAAGGCTAGTTTGGCCAAGCTGAACAAGGCACTTAATGCCGCCAAGGAGATGCGGACCGAGATCCAGAGTATGCGGGAGGAGCTCCAACAGGCCAACAAAATCGTGCCAGGGGGTGAGGGATTCCTGGATAAGGGGGTATCCGGACAACCGGACTATGTACATCATTCGGACCATAGAAGCGTCAAGATACAAGACTCAAGACTTCGGCTCGTGTCCGGATGGGACTCTCCTTTGCATGGAAGACAAGCTTGGTGATCCAGATATTACGTTTCCTTCCTTGTAACTGACTCCATGTAAACCCTAGCTCTCCGGTGTCTATATAAACCGGAGAGGATGGTCCTTAGAAGGCCGACCATAATTACAATCATACCATCATAGGCTAGCTCTTAGGGTTTAGCCTCTGTGATCTCGTGGTAGATCTACTCTTGTGTTCCACATATCTTCAATATTAATCAAGCAGGAAGTAGGGTTTTACCTCCATCGAGAGGGCCCGAACCTGGGTAAACATTGTGTCCCTCGCTTCCTGTTACCATCATCCTAAGACGCACAGATCGGGACCCCCTACCCGAGATCCGCCGGTTTTGACACCGACAGGGGGCTCATACGTACTGCGGACGAAGTTCTTGGATCCGAAGTATGCTCCCCTGGCTGGTCGCATGAGTCCTGCAGACGCATATGCGGACTTGGCGAATAGTACAGCTGACGCTGTCAAGTTCTTCAAGGGTCAAGGCGATGAAGAAGTGGAGAAGCTTTTCTCGTCGCAGTTCAATGCTCCCACTCGCCCGCTGCCGCTGAATGAGAAGGTGGCTGCTATGGCGGATCTCCACAGGCTATCCGGGCTTGCAATGCGGTCTGTAATAGACCATCTTTGGCCGAAGGGGCCTAAGCCGGACAACTATTTTGGTTTGGTGCAGCAATGAGCCGTGTCTCGGATTGACGCCATGAGGAGGTCGACGTGCATAGAGGGTGCGCGGATGGCTCTAGCCCGCGTTAAAGCCTATTCGACGGATATGGAGGCCACTGTAATAGCGACCCAGGATCCGGCGGGAGGCCAATATCCGGCTGAGCACTACTTGGCGCAAGTCACAGAAGGTGCCCGCCTAATAGAGGCGCAGTGCTCGAAGAATGTCTTGTTCGAGTGATGATTCGAATCATTGTAAAAACAATGTTTATTTTGAATACAAGGCTATATTTGTACTTTTTGCCTGAAAATATGATTGTGTCCCCTGTACGGCCGTTTTTATATGTATAGGTAGTCCGAAAGATAGCAGTCGTTAGCTTCAGCCCCCACGCATAAAATGCGGGGGTGTTCACGAAAAATATGCATAATCACACTTGATCCAACGTCTTGGTCCATTAAGGAGGTGATCGCACGTCAAACTAGGCAACCGGACTATATAGCTGTAACACTTTCGCTTAGCCATGGGAGTATAATGGTGGGGCTACTATGTAGCCCCTGGTACCTACGCGTGCATCCGAATACGGGCGCGTGTGTACATGGCCGGGAAACGGCCCTTCGTTAATCCGGAGGAATCTTTAGAGATTCCGGTGAGTCGTCAAGTGGTTGAACAGTCTCTCGCTGTATCATGACAGTCAGTTTTCGGCTTTCTCTATTGAGGCGCTCATCCGGAATAACCAGGGCACAATCGGTGATAACGGAATGTAAGGCGGCAAACCCAGGAGCCGGGAAAACCCAACATTTGACCAAAGACATGATTCGGATCTGATGCATATATAGCCAAACTCGTGGCGCCGAACACTCCCGAGGGTATTCGGTCTTTTGTAAAAGAAAATAGGCTGACAAGAGCCTATTATAAGCCCTTAATTTCTAGGTACGTGCAATTTAGTCTGCCGTGGCCAAATGCCAATAACGGCAGTATCCTCTGTGGGTATAAAACCCATGGGATGGTTAAACAACAAGAGGCAGTAGAAAAGGTTTACACAGGGGCTTAATCTAAAAAGAAACCTGTTGAACGGGGCCCTGCTGCACGTCTGCGCCTTTGTCTCCGTTGTGCCGTATCCAAAAAGGGTATCGCGCGAACCTTGTCTGTAAAAAAAATAAAAACTCGTAGGACAGTGCAATGTAAGTATGCGATTAATAATAAAAGTGTAAGATGTTGGCCTGCCAATAAGGTCGAGCCAAGTGTGGGGCTGTATTAAATATAGACAGCCCCTGGTTTCCGTTTTGGGATTTCATATACGGTGCCCTGGTTGAATTTTATCCGGGCTACCGGACTCGTCTAACCATGTCTGTGGTCTTATTAACCAGTCATATATATATGATATTTGGAGGTCGCTTACAGTCCGGCCACCAGGGCCGTCGCGTGTTCCTCTGCGTGTGAAAAGCGCTCTATGATTCTGCTAACGGTGATAACGCCACGAGAACCGGGCATCTTGAGTGTAAGGTAGCCATAGTGCGGCAATGCGTTGAAGCGGGCGAAGTCCATTCTTCCTAGCAATGCGTGGTAGCTGCTTTGGAAGGGTGCGATGATGAAGAGCAATTCTTCGCTTCTGGAGTTGCCTGGGGAGCCGAATGTTACTTCCAGCACGACGGAGCTCCTGCTGTTGGCTTCAACGCCTGGTATCACCCCTTCAAAGGTGGTGTTGCTTTGGCTAATTTTGGATGGGTTTATCCCCATTCTGCGAACAGTGTCCTCGTATATTAAATTGAGACTACTGCCGCCGTCCATGAGGACACAGGTGAGACGGTATCCGTCGATTATTGGGTCAAGCACCAAGGCCTGTGATCCTCCACGCCGAATACTAGTTCGGCCGTCCATGTGATCGAAAGTGATCGGACAACACATCCAGTAGTCAGATATGGGTACGGTGGGCTTTTCATCGTGCGCGTCTCTAAGCGCGCGTTCCCACCTTCTTGCGAATGTGTGAGTCGCGTGGATCGTGTTTACTATCTTAACCTCTGTCCTGAATTTTTTCTGTCCCCCAGTGTTCGGTTGGCGAGGTTCGTCCTCGTCTTCACTTGGTGTTTCCCTCCCTTTGTGTGCGGCATTTAATTTGCCGACCTGCTTGAAGACCCACCAGTCTCTATGGGTGTGGTTTGCAGGTTTCTCCGGGTGCCATGAATTTGGCATAGTTTGTCCAGAACTCTGTTCAGACTGGACAGACCCTCTTTACTGCCTTTAAATGGCTTCTTTTGCTGATCAGGTCGAGAGCCCCTGAATCCGGCGTTGACCATCGTATTATCCGGGCTCTCTTCCTTGTGTTGGCGTTTGTTTTTATTACGCCGTGGCTTCCCGTTGCCATCCCTTATTTTGGATGTGTTGGGGTCGCTGGTGCCTTTACGGGCCAGCCAGCTATCTTCACCCGCGCAAAAGTGGGTCATAAGGCTTGTTAAAGCTGCCATTGTCCTTGGCTTTTCTTGGCCGAGGTGTCAGGCGAGCCATTCGTCACGGATGCTGTGTTTGAAAGCCGCTAAGGCTTCGGCGTTCGGGCAGTCGACAATTTGATTCTTCTTAGTGAGGAATCTGTTCCAAAGCTTGCGGGCGGACTCTCTGGGTTGTTGGATTATGTGACTTAGGTCGTCTGCATCCGGAGGCCGGACATAAGTCCCTTGAAAATTGGCCCTGAAAGCATCTTCGAGTTCCTCCCAACTCCCAATTGAGTTTTCGGGGAGGCTTTTTCACCAGTGTCAAGCTGGTCCCTTTAGCTTTAGGGGAAGGTATTTGATGGCGTGGAGGTCATCCCCATGAGCCATGTGAATATGCAGGATAAAATCCTCAATCCAGACCCCTGGGTCTGTCGTGCCGTCATATGCTTCTATGTTCACAGGTTTGAAGCCTTGTGGGAATTCATGTTCCAGTACTTCTTTGGTGAAGCACAGGGGGTGAGAAGCCCCTCTATATCTGGACGCACTGTGGCATGTAGTCGGCTGTTGTTGTGTCCGGAGTTTATTCTAAACTGGTATCTGGCTTGTATGAATGTTTGGGTGACCATAGTCCTTCACCGGGGTGTGTCTTTTAGATCCATAGATGGACCTGGCTGCACCGGCCTTCTTATCCAGATGCTCATGTAGATCGTGCGCAGTGTCCGCAGCCGCTCTGTTATGGTTGTGAAGCGGTACGTCTGGTTTCTTGGTCGAATTTTCTTTTGGTGGAACGGCCGCGTCGTCGAATTCTGGCAGTAGCTTGCGCTTCGGATAGCTTTTCGTATGGCGGGCATCACCATATCTTTCTTCGGTGTCTAGCACTTTATTCCATCTTTGGCTGAGCTTTTCCTGTGCGGCCTTGAGCCGTTGCTTCTGCTTTTTTAGACTTCTTGTGGTGGCCATAAGCTTTCGGTGGAGGTTGTCTCGTTCCACTTGTTCGTCCAGGATGATGAATGCATCATCGTCCGGACTGTCTTCCTGTTCTGGGGCGGCTTCATGAGCTCGTCCCTCTGGGTCATTGTGATCGGATATTTGCTCCGAACTTGGTTTGGCGTGACCTGGCTCATCCTGCTCCATCGCTGGGTCCATGTAGTCGTGGTTTCTTTTGGAGTTTACAGGTATATCGAGCCTTCTTGCGCTCATGTCGCTATTTTTTCCATTGCTGGAGTTTGAGCGGTGTCTGCGCCGCCTTTTTGGCTTTTGTCCGGGTGTTTTATCTTCCGGATTATCACTATCGTCCTAATTGGGCGTGTCTACCATGTATATATCGTGTGACAGGGTAGCAGTCCCGCGCCCCAGGGATTCTGGAGCTTCTCCTGCATCGTTGTCCATACCATCGATGTCTTCGGAGTCGAAGTCAAGCACGTCGGTTAAATCTTCGATCGTGGCGATGAAGTGGGTGGTGGGTGGGCAACGAATTCCTTCGTCGCCTGCTTCCCACTCGGGCCGGACATAGTTTGGCCCAGAGCCTCCTGACAAAGAAAGAGACTTTAATGAGTTCAGCGTGCCGCCAAAGGGCGAGTGCTGAAAGATGTCCGCAGCAGTAAACTCCATTACCGGAGCCCAACCTGGCTCGACTGGCTCAAGAGTGAGCGGACCGGGACCAACGACCGGATACGAGTCCGGGGGCCCGGGGTTACAGGCCTCCACCAAGGTGAGACATGTGTTCAGCTCCAACGCTGATGTGTATGCGGCCTGCGGGGCGGGGTCTACCCCTCCGTCCTTGGGTAATGCAATCTGTTCCAGATCTAGATCCGGGGTTATTGCAGGGATGATGTTCCGAGCATTGTCTGACAGCAGGTCTAGGCCATTCTCGTCGTGACTGTCCGGCACTCCTGGCACAGGGCTGAATCCGTCGGAGATCGAGTCTCCGTGAATATCTGCCGTGTAGTTCAAGTTTCCGAACCTGATCTAGTGGCCAGGGGCGTAGCTGTCGAACTGCTCCAGATGGCCAAGTGAATTGGCCCGCAGTGCGAAGCTGTTGAACACAAAGATCTGCCCGAGGAGAAAAGTCTCACCCTGGACCGTGTTGTTGACGATTGAAGACGCCACCAAGGCTCGATGCAACGACACAGAGGAACTCTCAATGAAAGCACCAATGTCGGTGTCAAAACCGGCGGATCTTGGGTACGGGGTCCCGATCTGTGCATCTTAGGCTGATGGTAACAAGAAGCAAGGGACACAATATTTACCCAGGTTCGGGCCCTCTCGATGGAGGTAAAACTCTACTTCCTGCTTGATTAATATTGAAGATATGAGTAATACAAGAGTAGATCTACCACAAGATCGTAGAGGCTAAACCCTAGGAGCTAGCCTATGATGGTATGATTGTAATTGTGATCCGCCTTCTAAGGACCATGCTCTCCGGTTTATATAGGCACCGGAGAGCTAGGGTTTACATGGAGTCGGTTACAAGGAAGGAAACATCATATCCGGATCACAAAGCTTGTCTTCCACGCAAAGGAGAGTCCCATCCGGACACGAGCCAAAGTCTTGAGTCTTCTATCTTGACGCTTCTATAGTCCGGACGATGTATACAATCTGGCTATCCGGATACCCCCTAATCCAGGACTCCCTCAGTCCCGATGGACTATCTGTTCCCAATGACGTCGAGGGACGCACATCCATGTGGAAGAAGAAATCTATATTTTGGGACCTACCCTACTGGAAAGACCTAGAGATCCGCTCTTTAATCAATGTGATGCACGTGACGAAGAACCTTTGCGTGAACCTGCTAGGCTTCTTGGGCATGTATGGGAAGACAAAAGATACATCGGAGGCACGGGAGGGCCTACAATGTTTGCACGAAGAAGACGACATGCCTCCAAAGCAGTATGAAGGTCCTGCCAGCTACGCTCTTACCAAAGAAGAGAAGGAAATCTTCTTTGAATGCCTGCTCAGTATGAAGGTCCCGTCTGGCTTCTCATCAAATATAAAGGGAATCATAAATATGCCAGAGAAAAAGTTGGAGAACCTAAAGTCTCATGACTGCCACGTGATTATGATGTAACTGCTTCCGGTTGCATTGAGGGGGCTTCTACCGGAAAACGTTCGATTAGCCATTATGAAGCTATGTGCATTCCTCAATGCAATCTCCCAGAAGGTGATCAATCCAGAAATCCTACCAAGGTTAAGGAGTGATTGGCGCAATGTCTTGTCAGTTTCGAGCTGGTGTTCCCACCATCCTTCTTCAATATCACGACGCACGTCCTAGTTCATCTAGTCGATGAGATTGTCATTCTGGGCCCTGTATTTCTACATAATATGTTCCCCTTTGAGAGGTTCATGGGAGTCCTAAAGAAATATGTCAGTAACTGTGCTAGGCCAGAAGGAAGCATCTCCATGGGCCATCAAACAGAGGATGTCATTGGGTTTTGTTGACTTCATTCCTGACCTTAAGTAGATTGGTCTCCCTCAATCATGGTATGAGGGGAGACTGAGTGGAAAAGGCACGCTAGGAGGGGACTCAATAATATGTAGGGATGGGCATTCTTGGTCTCAAGCACACTACACAGCTCTACAGAATTCTACCTTGGTGACCCCGTATGTCGATGAACACAAGAACATTCTGCACCCCAAACACCTGGACCAATGTGACGACTAGATTACATGGGAACACATCAGGACTTTCGGCAGTTGGTTGCAAACACGTCTCAGGGGTGACAACATTGTTTCTGATGAGCTGTACTTGTTGGCCAGGGAACCATCTTCGGCTGTAATGACTTACAAAGGGTATGAGATAAATGGGAATACATTTTACACGATCTTCCAAGATCAAAAGAGCACCAACCAAAACAGTGGTGTCCACTTTGATGCAGCAACCAAGAGGGGAAAGGACACATATTATGGTTACATAGTGGACATATGGGAACTTGACAATGGACATGATTTTAAGGTCCCTTTGTTTAAGTGCAAATGGGTCAATCTGTTAGGAGGCGGGGTACAGTTAGACCCACAGTACAGAATGACAACAGTGGATCTGAACAATCTTGGGTACATAGACGAACCATTCGTCCTAGCCAATGATCTGGCGCAGGTTTTCTATGTGAAGGACATGTCTACCAAACCCAGAAAAAGAAAAGATAAGGAAGCGAATACATCATACGATGAGCCAAAGCGCCACATAGTTCTTTAAGGAAAAATAGACCTCATGGTATTGGAGGGGAAGGCAGACATGTCTGAAGATTATGAAAAGTTTCATGAAATTCCTCCCTTCAAAGTCAAGGTTAACCCAAGCACCCTGTTAAACGATGAAGATTATCCATGGTTACGGCGAAATAAGCAAAGGGCACAAGCAAAGAAAAAGTGAAGACTTTCTGTCCACAACTATTATGATGATGCCTTTGATCTGGAATAGTACTGCAGTTACATGTGAAGAAATGAAATTCCTTTTGTAACAAATGAGTTTCTGTCCGAAACCCTAATACTTCGAAAGAGATTGTCTGTTTTGTACACGCAGTGCATCCAGTTTTTGTCGTAACCCTCTCAACTTTTTAGCACATGCTATGTGCGTGAAATGATGATACCATGCCAACTTTCAACCTTTTCAGAGTTCATTTGTAGTGCTTTCCAATTTCAGCGTCATTTAGCTCAAAAAATTAGTAAATGCATGAAAAGTACCAAATGAAGTCAGAAAGGGTTGAAAATTGATGATGTGGCTTTGAATGGTGCATTTTGAACACAAAAAAGTCTGGATTTCAGATAAGTTCAAAAAAATGAAATCCCTTTGTAACAGATGAGTTTTCGTCTGAAACCCTGATACTTCGAAAGAGATTGTCCGTTTTGTACACGAAGTGCATCCCGTTTTTGTTGTAATCCTCTCAACTTTTTAGCACATGTTATGTGGGTGAAATGATGATACCATGTCAACTTTCAACCTTTTCAGAGTTCATTTGTAGTGCTTTTCAATTTCAGGGTCATTTAGCTCAAAGAATGAACTAATAGCAAAAAGAATGAACTAATAGCAAAAAGAATGAACTAAAAATAATCAATTAAAATATTCTGTTATGATCAAATAAAACAAAACTAAAAAGCTTTTATAAAATTCCAATCGCAAAAGGAATCAACTAAAAAGCTTTTATAAACTTCTAGTATTATTGAAACTAAAATTATATAAAATTTATGCAACTAAAATTATCACAGTGTTTTCTGTTCAAAACATTAAAAGCAAAAAGAATTTTCATAAAGAATTTTTTGTTAGAAACTTTAATAGAAAAAAGAATTATCATAAAGAATTTTTTGTTAGAAACTAAAATAACAAAATTTGTTTTTGAATATGATAAAACACAGTAATATTAAATAGCAGGAAAAAGAATCACTCCAAAAATTGTTTTTATAGTAAAGTTAATCACAAACTAGTGACTCACACAAATTTCAAAGAACTCAAATTTAAACTATTCAAATATGAAAACTAATGGCACTAACAGAAAGTTTATAATTTTTGTGACCTAAAAATAAAAATAATTAAAAAAATAAAGCAAAAAACAAAAGAAAATAAATAATGCAAAAAACAAAACAAAAAGCTGGAAAAAATATAAAAAATGCCACCTACTGGGCCACCACGGCCTGAATACGACTAAAAACCGAACCAGCCAGGTCGGCCAGGATTCAGGCCCGCAGAAGGCCTAGTAGGCCCACAGACATGTACAAAGAGGTTAGGCCCGTAAGCCTGCTTTAGACACGAGCTCGACAGCTCAGGCCACTGCACCATATAAACAGGTGTGGCTCTCTCTCTCAGCTAGCGAGGTGGGACTAAACTCCCACCACCATGCCGATGTACAAGGCCCATTGGTCCTGGTTGGTGGCACGAACTGGGACCAATGCCCACCTTTGGTCCCGGTTTGTGGCACCAACTGGGACCAATGCCACCAACCGGGACCAATGCTCTGGGTATATAAGGTAGCACTTAGGATTTTCCAGTTCTCATCTCGCATTTGCCCCCCGACACCGCCAACAACATCGACGCTGCTAGGCTGCCCCGACGCCGCCCCCGCCATTGCCGTCGCCCGCGGCAGTCGTTGCTGAGGCTCGCCCCCGCCGTCGCCATCACCGTGCGGAAGCACCACGTCGGCGCCCGGCGCCCGCGCCAGTCGCACCGAGGCTCGCCCCGCCGTCACCGTCGCCGCGGGGAAGCACCACGCCGGCGCCCGCGCCCCATTCATCCCCGACCTCGCCGTCCTCGACCTCGCCTACGACCACGCTTTGAGCCCCTGCCTCCTCCCCTTTCCTTCTCATCTCCGTCCCCGCACACCACCTGTAAGCGCCACCGCCAACCATCATCGTCGTCCCCGACCTCGCCGTCGCCGACCACCAGCGGCCTGTTTTTCATTTTTTTTTGTTATGATGTATGTATGTATGCTCTCTGTATATGCTGTATATGCAAAGAAAAATGTGTATTTTCTTGGTGATATATATGTTCATATGCTCATTTAAGAAAATCTTCATATGCTCATTTAAGAAAATGTTCATATATGTTACATTTAAGAAAAAAAAGTACATGTATGTATGTTCATATGCAAAGAATATGCAAAGAATTTTTTTGGATGAAATGAGATGAGATGACATCTATGAGATGTTTTGTGGAGATGAGATGTGATGTTTGTGGAATTTTTTCATAGAAATTAGTGTGATATTTTTGTTCATGATGATCTTGCTCGATGAATGCTCTAAGTTAAAACTCATATTAAGTTTGTTCAAGGAAGAAGGAGAAGAAGAACGAGAAGAAGAGGAGAGGAAGAAGAGGAGAAAAAAAATAAGAAGAGGAAGAAGAATAAAAAATAGAGGAGAAGAAGAAGGAATAGAGGAGAAGAAGAGTTCTTCTCCTCTATTCCTTCTTCTTCTCTTCTTTTTCTTCTTCTTCTCCTCTATTCCTTCTTCTTCTCCTTTTTTTTCTTCTATTTTTTCTTCTTCTTCTTCTCCTCTTTTTTTCTTCTTCTTCCTCTTCTTATTTTTTATCGGGAACGAGGGTGTCGAGGATCATGAAGAGGTCGAGGGTCGGAACTAGGGTAGTGGGTCGAGGGTCACCGAGGGGTCGAGGGTCGCCAAGGGTCGAATGTCGGTGTCAAAATCGGCGGATCTCGGGTAGGGGATCCCGAACTGTGCGCTAAGGCTAATGGTAACAGGAGGCCGGGGACACGATGTTTACCCAGGTTCGAGCCCTCTCGATAGAGGTAATACCCTACTTCCTGCTTGATTGATCTTGATGATATGAGTATTACAAGAGTTGATCTACCACGAGATCGTAGAGGCTAAACCCTAGAATCTAGCCTATGATTATGATTGTTGTTGTCCTACGAACTAAACCCTCCAGTTTATATAGACACCGGAGGGGGCTAGGGTTACATAGAGTCGGTTTACACAGAAGGAGATCTACATATCCGAATCGCCAAGCTTGCCTTCCACGCAAAGGAGAGTCCTATCCGGACAAGGGAAAAAGTCTTCAATCTTGTATCTTCATAGTCCAATAGTCCTGCCAATGTATATAGTCCGGCTGTCCGGATACCCCCTAATCCAGGACTCCCTCAGTAGCCCCTGAACCAGGCTTCAATGACGACGAGTCCGGCATGCAAATTGTCTTCGGCATTGCAAGGCGGGTTCCTCCTCCGAATACTCCATAGAAGATTTTGAACATGAGAATCGTGTCCGGCTCTGCAAAACAAATTCCACGTACCACCGTAGAGAGAACAATATTCCACAAATCTAATCTGCTGACAACTTTTGTAGAGTGACATCACGCCACGGCCCGGTCATTATTCAAACCGTTTTTTTACAACGAGCTACTGCACATATTGCGAGGCGGTTTCCTTGCCACGTCTTGTTGAAGCAGAGATCATGTCCCCTTATCATGGGATTCTCATCAATACGGGCGTGGGTAACCCAACAGCGCCATCAACAATGGCGCTTGGGGAATAAGCGATTTTAATCGGGCAAGAGGGGAGGCACATGGCTCCTACCGCCTTTATAAAGAGATAAGGATTTCCCTTTTTCACCCATGCCTTCTTCCTCCATTGCTCATCTGCTCTCGCACTCTCGAGCTCCAGCGCCCAAGTTCTCACCTTATCCGTTAAGCCATTTCAATCATGTCCGGAGCGGGAGGCAAGTGGATGGCCTCGTCTATTATGGAGGAGGACATTACGAAGCTTGGGGAGGTCGGATACTTAGCCCCAGACATCGCGCACCAGCTCCCGGACAAAGGGCAGATCATCCCCACTTCGGAACCCCACAAGAGGGTTGTATTTCTCTCCCACTTCGTCCGTGGATTGGGATTTCCCCTCCACCCGTTTGTCCATGGGCTTATGTTCTACTACGGGCTAGATTTTCATGATCTAGCCCCAAATTTTATCCTCAACATCTCGGCGTTTATCGTCATGTGCGAGGCCTTCCTCCGCATCGTGCCCCACTTCGGCCTGTGGCTAACGATCTTCAACATGAAGCCGAAGATAGTGGGGGGTGAGCAAGCGGAGTGCGGAGGCGCCATGGTGGGCAGCATGCCCAATGTCACCTGGCTTGAAGGCTCCTTCGTGGAGACCGTGAAGAGGAGGCAATCGGGGTGGTTCTACATCACCGAGCCACGCGACACCAACTGGGCGGCGGCCCTTGAATTTCGATCCGGCATCCCCATGTGGCTCACCTCCTGGGAAAAGAAAGGCTTGGCCCGGGGTGCCCCTGCGGAGTTGACCAGACTCGTGAACTGCATCAAGAATATGATGGGCAAGAATATCAAGCTCGTCAATGTCGTCCAAGCCATGCTCTTCCGTGGGATCCTCCCGTGCCAAAGACGGGCATTCAATATGTGGGAGTTTGATTCGGCCCAACACCAGATGCTGCGAGAGCTCTTCGACACGACGCACAAAGACGTCTCGAAGGTGCTGTTCAAGGCGTCCGAAGTCCCTCCTCCCCTCACCGAAGACCATGGACTCGGCACAAAGCGCATTGCCAATCCGGTAAGCCTTCCATCTTTCAAGATGAGCCTTTCCTGGTATATTTGGGGGGGGGAGTTTAAGCCACCGTGCTGATTTAACAGGCATATGTGGTGACGGCGGAGCGGATCAACTGTCCGTCTTCGCTACCTGAAGATCCAACAACCGCTCTCCTGACAGAGATGCTGGTCCCGGCACCTTACAAGGTGCTGGAGAAGAAGGCCAAGAAGAAGGCCACGGGGACTAGGAAAGGTCTCCGGCGCAAGGCCGTGTCGGACGCATCATTCGAAGACTTAGAGGTGCCCTCCTCCAACGAAAATGAGGAGGAGGAAGAAGAAGTCCCTCCCCCAACCAGGGAGGAGAAGAAAAGGAAGGCCGCCCCATCTGGGGAGGCCGAGGGGTCCAAGAAGGGAAGAACCCTCCCTCCGGACCAATCCACCACCGCCGCCTACAACGACGAGGAGTGGCTGCCCAGGGACAAGCCCCGGGCAAAGTCGTAAGTGTCCGAATACTATCTTCCTGTATCCTTTGCTTTATTTGCTTTCTAACATGTTGAACATGATCATACAGTCCGTCCAAGGCCCATATAGGCGCATCCTCCTCGGATGGGTCTTTGAGTCCGTCGGAGATGAACAGCTATTCGCTCCCGACTACCACATCCCCCCGGCCCGCGGACGACATCGAGGTGTTGTCCCAGCGGATACCGTGGTAGGGGGAGGCGATTTTGGGGACGCCGCAAGGCGAAATCCCAGGCGCCGGGCTCATGGGGGGAAAGACCCCCATGGATCTTGATGACGGGGGCCGCAGCAAGTCCGGCTCTCGTCCGGACACTGCACCGGAACTTCGAATGGTTCCGGATTCAGGTAGGCAGCCCCTCACTAAGGAGGGCGAGCCGCCTGTTATGATGACCTCTGTCCAACCAGAGGCATCGGACAATTTGCTGGAAGCGCTTCACGACGCTTCCCTTGACGAAGAGCACCGTACTCTTATGAGTACGGTGATTGAGAAGGTTCGGTCTGCCAAAAGCGGGTTGACTGAAGCATGCGCCAGCCTCCTAACAGGCTTTGAGGTAAATAATCACCTTATTAGAAAATATCATAGCATAGATAGTAGCCCCTAATGCTTTGTTTGGTGTTTGGGAGGAAAAGCCGAACAGAGGATCAAAAATGTCCGCAGGAGTCTAATCATGTTATGTGAATAAGCAGGCATCGTGGCTGGCCGCTGCCGCCTGCACTGCTAAGGTCTCTAGACTGAAGCAGAACCTTGGGCGGGCCGAGGAAGAGCTCGGCCTCGTGAAGAGGCAGCTCGAGGAAAACAAAGGTAAGTGATACCCTGTTCATGCATTATACAGAGGAAAATTTATGATGCTAAAATAAGCAACCTGAATTTTAATAGGGGCCATGACAGAAGTGGCGGTCCTGAAGAAATCGTTATTCGAGGCCGAAGACAGGGCGGCCAAGGAGCGCATCGAGCGCGAAAAGCAAGATGCTCGGGTAAATGAGGTCCAGCAAGAGCTCCAGGACCTCGTCAATAAATGCGAGTCCCTGGAGCGTGACTCTAAGACGCAAGAGTCCGAGCTTGCGAAGGCCCTCCAGAGCGTGCAAGACGCCAAGGCCGAAGCCCAAAAGGCCCTTCAGGAAATCGAGACGGCCAAGAAGATAGCGGCGGGTAAGGCATTCATTATGCAAAGCAAGTATGTGAAGGAAACTTTCCTTTTGCTTACCCGAATTTGGAGCTCTCCAGGAGTGTTCACCGATATTCCACGCAGCGTATCGGATGTCGCGGAGTTCTACCGGGCGGAAGAGGGGAGCTCGACGGAGAAGTTGTTCTAGTCCTAGTATATTGGGCCCAAACATCCGATGCCCTTGAGCGACCAGCTGAAGCAATTGGTCGAGTTACACAAGGCGGCCGAACTGGCCATGAAGGACTTTATAGTCCGACTGTGGCCTGGCGAGCCCCTGCCCGGTAGTTACTTCGGCCTTATAAAACGGATGGTGCATGCCTGTCCGCGGCTTGAAGTCATTAAGCGGTCCGTCTGCATTGAAATTGCGCGCAGGGCCCTCGCCCGTGTTAAAGTGCACTGGGCGAAGATGGACGCCGAGAAGCTGGTGAAGGAAGGGCCACCGAAGGACAAAGAGCATTGTTACCCTGAGAAGTATTATGACGGTGTCCTGAAGGGTGCCCGCCTTGTGGCAGATGAATGTGCTAAGGAAGTGATATTTGAATGAAATGTGATCTTATCATCCTGTAATATGAAAACTAGTTCATGTGCGTTATGCAACGCTTGTTGATTTAAAATATTACCTTCTGTGCGGCCGTTTATCAAATCTGAGAGTTGGCCAGTCATCGGCTTCCGCCCCCGTGTAGCTAGTACCGGGGTGTTCGGGATAAATTTAAACACTCTTAATCCAAATTTTGGTCCTTTAAGGAGGTGTTTAGCGCAGCGAACAAGGCAATCAGACTATATAGCTTTATCACTCTCACTTGGCCATAGAAGTCTACAATTTTAAATTTTGGCGAAGCCCCTAGTATTCAGAAGGCCGAAGTTTGGGGCGCTATACACGCCCAAATTGAACAAGGCCGATTCCTCGCCCGAAGCGGAAAAAATCTTTAAGGATTTGAGACCTCTCGAACAGCGACTAGCTCTCGCCGCATCATGACAGTCAGTTTTCGGATTTCTCTACTGAGGTGCTCGTCTGGAAGAACCGGGACACAATTGCAGTAGTTCTCCCTGCGCTACCTTAGCCGATATAGCGGAATGTAAGGCACCAAAACAAGGGAGCCGGGCAAACCCAACTATTGACCCAAGACATGATTCGGAGCTGATGCATATAATGCTATAAGTTCGGGGTGCCGCACTGTCAACTCGCCGTGTTATGGGGTACACTGAAGCCCCTGGCGAACTAAACGTAAAGTGTACGGGTGCGATTTTCAGTAAATAAACAGTATAATGTGGAATATGAAGAAAATGCAATAATAAGCTGACGCTTTATGTTTCTTCCACTGTTATTCGAATGATACGTCGAAGCGTATGTATACAAGAAGTGCGATAAGCAAAATAAGACTATTTAACATGTCCTAACCAAGGGTAAGCTATGTATGGGTATATAAAACATGTATAAATATCGTTAACAGAGACCACCTGGGTATTTCATTGTACGTCAAAGCTTCTGACCTCCTTGGTTTTCCTTTCCATGATGAGTCTGATAATCCAGCTATCTGAAAGGGCTTCCAGAAGATTGGGTCCTGGAAGAAAGAAAATGATGAAGGGATACGGGTCCCATGGCGGTTGAGCCGCATTGTGGACCGCATCATAGATGTGCCTCCGCCCGTGCCCATGGTATTTTTAGTGCGTAATTATGTACGCGCGGCACAAGTTTTGCTGCTTGGCTGGGACTAGGACTGAGGCCGTATTGCTAATCCAGCTCTGGACGTGCCGGATGATCCTCCTGTGGGGTACTCCGGACTCGCTTGACAGTGTCCGGGTCCTTCATCGATGAGTTGGTTGTTTGCCTAAGAAGGCTACTTTGTACTTCGGCCGCTAGGGCTGCCGTATGCTCCTCCGTACGCAGGGAGCGCTCTTCCATTCATTGTTATAACCCCGTGAGGTCCTGGCATCTTGAGCTTGAGGTATGTGTAGTGCAGCACCGCATTGAATCGAGCGAATGTGGTTTGTCCTAGTAGGGCATGATAACCACTACGGAAGGGGACGATATCGAAGATTAACTCCTCGCTTCGGAAGTTGTTCGGAGATCCGAAGACTACTTCCAATGTGATTGAGCCCATACAGGAGGCATCTACACCTGGTACTACACCTTTAAAGGTGGTTTTGGTGGGTTTGATCCTTGAGGGATCGATGCCCATTTTGCGCACTGTTTCCTGGTAAAGCAGGTTCAGGCTGCTACCACCGTCCATGAGGACTCGTGTAAGGTGGAATCCGTCAATGATTGGGTCGAGGACCAATGCGGCCGAACCGCCATGACGGATACTGGTAGGATGGTCCCTGCAATCAAAGGTGATCGGACAGGAAGACCATGGGTTGAACTTTGGGGCGACTGGCTCCATCGCATAGACGTCCCGTAGTGCACGCTTCCATTCCCTCTTGGGAATATGGGTTGCGTATATCATATTCACCGTTTTTACCTGGGGAGGGAATTTCTTCTGTCCTCCTATGTTCGGCGGTCGGGGCTCCTCATCATCATCACTATGCAGCCCCTTGTACCTGTATTCGGCATTTAGCTTGCCGACCTATTTAAATACCCAGCATTCTCTGTTAGTGTGGTTGGCTGGTTTATCGGGGGTGCCGTGAATTTGACATGAGCGATCAAGTATGCGGTCCAAACTAGACGAGCCTGGATTGTTTATTTTGAACGGCTTTTCCCGCTGACCGGATTTCGAGCCTCTGAATCCGGCGTTGACTGCCATGTCTTCGGCATTGTCACCAATGTTCCGGTGCTTGTGTCTATTGCGTCGTGGCTTGGCGTTGCTGTCACTGGCGTCTGAATCGCCGGAGTGTTTTGGATTGATGTTGCTGCGAGCCAGCCAGCTGTCCTCGCCCGCGCAAAAGCGGGTCATGAGTGTCGTAAGGGCTGCCATGGACTTTGGCTTGTCTTGGCCGAGGTGTCAGGCAAGCCATTCGTCACGGATGTTATGCTTGAAAGCTAGTAAGGCTTCGGCATCCGAACAATCAACAATTTGGTTCTTTTTAGTTAGGAACCGAGTCCAGAATTTCATGGCTGACTCTCCAGGCTGTTGTGTTATGTGACTTAAGTCAGCCGCATCCGGCGGTCGCACATAAGTGCCTTGGAAGTTGTCGAGGAATGTGTCTTCCAGGTTCTCCCAGCTACCGATGGAGTTTGATGGCAAGCTATTCAGACAATGCCGAGCTGGTCCCTTGAGCTTTAGTGGGAGATACTTGATGGCGTGTAGATCATCTCCGCGGGGCATGTGAATGTGTAGGAGAAAATCTTCAATCCATACCGCGGGGTCTGGGTGCCATCATATGATTCAATGTTTACGGGTTTGAACCCTTCTGGGAGTTCATGATCCATTACTTCGTCAGTGAAGCATAGGGGGTGTGCGGCGCCTCTATGCTGGGCTACATCACGATGTAGTTCGAATGATTCTGGTCTGTTGTATTCGGCCCGACCGGACTTTTGTTTAGTGTATCCGGCGCACCGGTCATCGTCGCGCATTATGGCGCGCCCCCGCGATCTGTAGATCGATCTTGACTGTCCTGCTTTGTTTTCCAATACATCTCACAAGTCCTCCGTGTGGCCCCCGGCCTGCGCGTTTTTGCTTGTTTGGCGACGGGGTGCGGTCTGGACTTCGGGCTTGCACGCCGCTTTCTCTCGAACACGTGGTGGTCGGTCAGCCGCTCATGCGCTGGTAGTGTGGGCTTTAATGCCTCCTCTTCGAGTTGAGGTAGCAACCTGTGCTTTGGGTAACTTTTTGTAGGGCGCTCGAGTTCATATTCCTCGGCAGCCAGGACCTCGGTCCATCTATCAGTTAGCAGATCTTGATCAGCTTGAAGTTGTCGCTGCTTTTTCTTCAGGCTTTTTGCAGTGGCCATAAGCCGGCGCTTGAAGCGTTCCTGCTCGATGGGATCCTCAGGCACGATGAATTCGTCGTCGCCAAGGCTCACTTCGTCTTCGGAGAGAGGCATGTAATTATCATCCTCTGATTCTCCATCTGTTGCCTGCTCCTTAGGGCTAGTTTGCCCCTCTTCCTGCTCGGCCTGCTCGAAGCCTGGCTCGGCGGGATTGTTTTCGTCTTCGGCACCATCCGGACTATTGTCATCTATTGTGCCAGTACCATTATTTTTGCCATGGCGGGGCTTGGAGCAGCGTCTATGGCGCCAGTGTCTAGATTGCTTCTCCGGGGGTTTATCCTCCGTCACTTCATCGCCATCGCTTGCTTTGGGGGTGTCCACCATATATATGTCATATGATGAGGTGGCTGTCCAGCGCCCGATAGGCGGTGGTTCCTGTTCGTCTCCTGCATCGTCGTCCATACCGTCAATGTCTTCGGAGTCGAAGTCGAGCACGTCGGTTAGGTCATCGATAGTGGCTATTAAGTGGGTGGTGGGTGGGTGCCAAATTTCTTCTTCATCCACTTCCCACTCGAGCCGGACATAGTTCGGCCAAGAGTCTCCTAACAAAGAGAGAGACCTTAATGAGTTTAGCACATCGCCCAAGGGTGAGTGCTGAAAAACATCCGCGGAGGTGAACTCCATGACCGATGCCCAATCGGATTCGATAGGCACGGGCGCACGCAGTTCGGATCCTGTAGCCGGAGACGAGTCCGAGGGTCCGAGGGTACCGACCTCATAGGAGGTGAGAGGAGTGTTCGGCTCCAAGGCTCATGAGTGCGCTATCTCCGTGGCAGGGTCCATCCACCCGTCCTTGGATGGCACAGTCTGCTCCGGATTGTTTCCCGGAGCAGCCGCAGGCGCGATAACCCGAGTACTGTCTGATGGCAGATCTAGGGATGCTCATCGGGACTGTCCGGCGCGCCTGACGTGGGCTCGAATCCACTGAAGATCAAGTCTCCCAGGATTTCGGTAGTGTAGTTTAGGTTCCCGAACCTGACCTGGTGGCCAGGGGCGTAGCTGTCGATCTTCTCCAGGTGGCCGAGTGAATTGGCCCGCAGTGCGAAACCGCCGAATACAAAGATTTGTCCGGGAGGAAAAACCTCCCCTTGGACTGCGTCATTGAAGATGGTTGAAGGAGCCATCAAGCCTTGTTGCGGCGACACAATGGAACTCTCAATGAAAGCACCAATGTCGGTGTCAAAACCGGCGGATCTCGGGTAGGGGGTCCCGAACTATGCGTCTAAGGCTAATGGTAACAGGAGGCTGGGGACACGATGTTTACCCAGGTTTGGGCCCTCTTGATGGAGGTAATACCCTACTTCCTGCTTGATTGATCTTGATGATATGAGCATTACAAGAGTTGATCTACCACGAGATCATAGAGGCTAAACCCTAGAAGCTAGCCTATGATTATGATTGTTGTTGTCCTACGGAGTAAACCCTCCAGTTTATATAGACACCGGAGGGGGCTAGGGTTACACAGAGTCGGTTTACAGAGAAGGAGATCTACATATCCGAATCACCAAGCTTGCCTTCCACGCAAAGGAGAGTCCTATCCGGACACGGGACGAAGTCTTCAATCTTGTATCTTCATAGTCCAACAGTCCGGCCAAAGTATATAGTCCGGCTATTTGGATACCCCCTAATCCAGGACTCCCTCATCAAGGGTCGCCGAGTACTCGAGGGTCATCGAGGTGTCAAGGGTCGGGAACTAGGGTAGAGGGTCGTGGGTCACCGAGACGTCGGAAGGAGAAGAAGAAGGAAAAGAGGAGGAGAGGAAGAAGAGGAGAAAAAAATAAGAAGAAGAAGAAGAAAAAAAAAGAGGAGAAGAAGGAATAGAGGAGAAGACGAAAAAATAGAAATAGAAATTTTCTATTTTTTCTTCTTCTCCTCTATTACTTCTTCTTCCTCTTTATTTTTTATTCTTCTCCTCTATTCCTTCTTCTTCTCCTCTTTTTTTCTTCTATTTCTTCTTCTTCTTCTTCTCCTCTTTTTTTTCTTCTTCTTCCTCTTCTTATTTTTTATCGGGAACGAGGGTGTCAAGGGTCGCCGAGCGGTCGAGGGTCGGGAACTAGGGTAGAGGGTCGAGGGTCGATGAGGGGATGAGGGTCGTCGAGGGGTCGAGGATCTCCGAGGGGTCGAGAGGGGGACGTCGATCAATCCCCTCTCGCTCGACCAACTCTCGAGGACACCCAAACCCTAGAAAAAAACGTTGTTGATCTCCTACCCCCTCCCGCCCCTACCCGACAAAATCTCTCGAGATTTATCAAGAATGCCCCCATTATGGATGTGCATAATTAAGTTGATCCATATTTTTCCTGATCTCATCTACCATTCTATATGTGCACGTTCTCTTGTGTCTAAGTATTGAAGAAATCCATGGTTTCATAATTAGCCGAAAGTAACATGCGCATGATGGTATGAAGCTCTCCAAAGTTATTTTGGAAAGGAGTCCTGATAGGATAACTCGCTTTTTGGTATGAAGTTCATCAAAGGCCTTCCAAATAGCGGTATTTGAAAGGCTCTTGCTGAACTTCGTACCAAAATGCGAATTATCCTATGAGGACTTCGTTCCAAAATAACTTTGGGAAGCTTCATACCATCATGCGCCTATTACTTCCGGCTAATGATGAAGCCATGGTTTTCTTGAATCCTTTGACACTAGACAACGTGACATATAGAAGGGTAGATGAGATCAGGAAAAATAGGGACCATTTTCTGCACATCCAGAATGGCACATCTTGTTAAATCCCTTGTTTGACATTCTTGAGAGAGGCGGTCCGGACGTCAGACATTCATGAGAGAGGCGGTCCGGGCCAAACCCTAGAAGCGTTGCCGAGGCCACCCCAAACCCTAGAAGCGTCGAGGCCACCCAAATTTACCAAGTTAAAAGAGTGTTGTCGAGGCCACCCCAAACCGTAGAAGCGTCGAGGCTACTAATTAATATTGCTTTTTGTGATTAGCTAGATAGGTCTATGTTTGCCACTATTAATATATCCATCTCTCATGTTTGTATATTAATTGCCATGTTGTAATATTTGCAGAAACTATGGATCAACAAAGAGACTTCAAACAAGAAGAGATATTGGGGGACATAATTCGCGACGGACGTGATGTCTTGTCGTTATTTTTCAACGACACCGATGGTCTGGAAGGAGAGGAAGCAGGCTACAATGTTCGAACAATGGAGGAGGAAGTCATGATCATGATGGCTCCGGCGATCAAATGCCGGTGGAAGAAGGAGACCGTGATGACGGCTACGGTGACCGAACGAAGTCGGGATCAGCTGTTGCAAAGTCCGGCGAGGTATATTATATATATATATATATATATATATATATATATTAAGCCTATGCTGACTAGATAATTGATGCATTAACTGTTTTGGTATGTACATATTTTAACTCTTCTTTCTTCTTTTATAGCCTCCGAATCGAGCCAAACTTTGGTAACGAGACGAGGCCCAAAGAAAAGGTTGCGCCAGGATGAAAGGTTCATGATCACAACAATCGCGTGCGATGGCCAACCGATTGAACCCAGCTGGACCAAAGAAGCATTTTTTTCTCAGTGCGGGGTTCTTGTTAGGGACATGATCCCGATCAGCATCCACCAATGGAACAAGCCTAAGAACGAAGACCCTCAAGTTTCTTATGTCGAAGATAGATAGAAAGATGATCTTTGGACTGTGTTGAAGGAAAATTTCACCCTACCGTCAGAGGAGGATTCGAATAAGCCAGTTATAGAGCCATTGGTCAAGGCTCATGCTCTCAAGAGGATGGCAGATCTATTCAGGAGGTGGAAGAATGAGTTGAAATCAACGTATGTCGACAAAGGGAAGACTCCAGAATTCACCGGCTGATTTGAGAAGATAAGAGATCACTGGGCCACATTTGTGGCCCAAAAGACATCAAAGAAGTGTAAGAAGATGTCAGCGGCAAACAAGAAAAATGCTGCAAAGAAGGAGCATCACCATCGCACGGGGTCAGGTGGCTACCTCAAAGCCCAGCCGTTGTGGACAAGGCTGAGAATGACCTGATTGCTAAAGGGGTCGAACCAGAGACATTGAACTGGCCAGACCGTTCAAGGACTTGGTTCTTCAGGGTTGGGGGAACCTTGGACCCTGAAACAGGGACGTGCGTTTGGACGGACGAGCAACTTGAAATACCCGTCAAGAAGCTTTAGAAGTATATCGCCGCAGCGCAGTAAGGGACGTTTGTTCCCGACAGAGAGAACGGAAAGCTCACAGAGGCCCTCAGGAATCCTGAGCACCCTGGACGAACACGAGGCACGCCAGGCTCTGTTGCGTGGAAGGTTGGGTTTCCCGGCGCAGGCGGTTACAAAAACCCAAGAGAGGAGGAGGAAAGTGGAGCTGAGCGAACTGCAGAAGCTGAATGCAAGGGTACGAAAGCTAGAGGAACAAGTTGAGAGCCAATGACCTGCCCAAGCTACCCCAGAAGCTACCTCGCCATCTCAATGGAGAAGCAGCGTGGCTTTAACCGAGCTCGTTCAGCATCCTGACTTCACGGCTCCTAGCTACCCCGTGGATGCTATCACGGAGGCTCAACAGTGCCAGCTTATGACGTAATGGCAGAACCTCAAAGTCAAGGCGGTTGTCGGCTCTGTTGCACCTTCTGAACCCGACGCAACTTTTCACTGCCTTCTGATTCTGCAAGGCTATCCTGCTGTGATGGTGGATGAAATAACATAGGGATTTGAGGAGCTCCAGCTTGACCACCCTACAGGTGAAGGGGAGAATCAGCTGGGTCTTGCTCTAAAAACTCCATATCTATGGCGGAAGGAGCACATCAAGCTTCTGAACTTGACGCCTCCGCCTCCTCCTACTCTGGTGAGTCAGGGAACTCCGCCTCCTCCTCCAACTCCTCCTCTGATGATTGATCAGGGCACTCCGCCTCCTTCTTCAGCGTGTGAGGGCGGCACTCTGCCTCCTTCTCCGGCGTGTGAGGGTGGCACTCCGCCTCCTTCTCCCCCTGGTCCGGCGCGTCCGAGCAGCCCGCCTCCTCCTCCGCCTCGTCAGCAACGGCGGAACACATATGCCGCTGATCCTGCTGCTCCGGCGCATCAGACTATTCTGCCTCCTTCTACTACTCATCAGCAGCAACGGAAGAGTGACGCCACCGCTCTGGCATCTAGCAGTACAGCCAGAGGTGGGAGGCAATACAGATTCGGTCCATCTCTCAACCGTGTAGAGGGGTTACCATACAAGATGACCATGGAGGAAAACGCGAAGATCGTTGAAGCCCAAGTGAAGGACTTCTTTGAAACGCGAAGAGCTATGAAACATCCACCTCCAGAGGAGAAGATAGACCCGGCGAAAGCGAAGCGCACTATCAATGCCCTGAAGCGACCACCATCGCCTTTGCTGGATAACAACCATCTCCACTGTCTTAAAAATACATTGCAAGAAGCGCGCCGGTCGGGAAGTACTTCAAGTGACAAAAGGTTAAAAGAATGAATAAGTGGGAAAAAATTCCCCAGCTCGAAGAACAGGAGAACCAATCATTGCCCCCGCTCAAGGTTTCTAGCGATATCATCGCAAATCAGCCGCTGATGCTGCCTGGTACCAACCCTGGTGATTACCTGCCCGACGATGTACATTTTGATACAATGGAGGTGGACGAATTCAAATACCACTACGGGAAGCCTCTCGTCAAAGATGGAACTCTTGCTCTAACAACGATGATGCGAAAATTCCATGAATGGTACATGAAAACCTGCAGCGAGTCTGGGAAGGATGCTTTGTCGATGAGAATTAAAGAGGACCACGACTTCATTGGCCAAGAACTGTTAACTGTTGATTTTGACGAGTTTTTCCAGTTCTACAATCAAAAGTCCCTCAACAAATCACTTGTGGCTTGCTACTGTCTGTAAGTACTACTTTCTGTAATTAAGTCTCTCTCTATATAGGTCATCTCTTTCATTTCATGTATATATAATTATCCTCACTATATTATGCAGATTGAAGATCGTCTAATGCAGAAAAGCACAAATCTATGACGGGTTCATTAACCCAAATGTCATACATGAATGGACGGTTCAAAAGAATGTTACGGAAACCAAGGACAACTTGCTACAATCATGGCTCAAAAATCAAAGCAAAGATAAAATACTCTTTCCTTACAACTTCAAGTGAGTGTTATTGTCTTGTGCATATTCGGTTTCCCTTATTACTCGAGGTTATAGTCATGTAACTGATGAGTTGTGCATGTGTGCGCAGCTTCCACTTTATTCTCCTAGTGATTAAGCTTGAGCAGGGAGAAGTAACCATCTTAGACTCGAGACGGAAAGATCCCGAGGACTATGCGGACATGACTCGAATGCTCTAGAAGTAAGTTCAATCGATCATTATCACACCATATCGGTAACTTTGTTCATTTCCTGATATCAAGTAATTATTTTCTTTGTCTGGCAGGGTTTGTAAAGAGTTCACCGCAATTTCTTCGGGACTGCCGACCAAGCTGACATTTAAACACCCGAAAGTAAGTACTACTACCTAGTTCTGCGCATATCCCATTGATTCGAGCTAGTTTCATCAATAGCATTTAGAATGCTTGCTTATCAGTTTGATTGACCTCTATTTCTCGTAAAGTGATTGTGGCAGGAACAAGGAAATGATTTCTATGGATACTACGTTTGCGAGTTCATCTACAACGAGACGGCCAAGAATAAGTGGGGCTACTCTGAAAAACAGTATGAAGTGCGTAAGAAAAAATATTCACAATTATATTTTATTACCATCATTTGTGTTGAGTTTCATTCATACACATGTACTGACCCTCTTCTTCGATTTAGATCTGACAGTTGCGGGATGAGCTCCTACCACATGATCGCATAAAAGCAATTCAAGAGGAATTGGCGGGATTCTTTCTTGACCATGTCATTATAAAGCTGGAGAATACCATGTGGAACTTGACTTCAGATATTAGGGATTGTAATAGATCTTATATTGTATATGTGTAGCTAGTAGCGTCGGATAGATATACGAAAACTTTTTGTTCGACCAATCTCTCGGAGAAGGAGATGTCAATCACTTCTCTTTGTATATGTTCATGACGATCTTCTATACTTAATGGTTTCCTTCATTTTCTTACTAGCTAACGAGTCGAGTCCTTACGTATAGTACATAGCGTCGACCAAGCATGGAGATAAGAGAGGTCACTTCTCTCTATTAGCTAGCTAACACAATATATGAAACCCCTAATTAAATTAACCCTCCAAAACCCACAAACCCGTCTGATGAGGATATAGACCTAGGATAGGGTCATAGGCCTCACCTATACGCCCTACCCAAGGTCATTACCCTAGAAGCAAAGGCACCCAAGAGACAACAAAGAATACCAACTGAAGACGTCAAGTGCAATCCACTCGACCAATCATACCACTCGGGTACCTCTCCCTCCTGATATCACTCGACCTCACAAGAAACCACTCGACCTACTGAAGACCAGGAGCCATACAGGATAGCAACGGCCAGACGTTCACTCCGCAGTCGTCAAGGGCATTAATAGCACTTTATAGATGGCATTACCAGTAACGCCCTATCTTTATGTACATTGAACCCCTGTAACGGAGGTGGGCTGGGTCCTGGCACACTCTATATAAGACGCCCCCTCCTCTGGTGTGACACTCCAAAAAATTTTGTTTTTGTTTTCAGCAAAAACCTTACTTGGTTTGAAAAAAAAGGTCATTTAAATTCTTCCTAAAACCTCTCTCTCTCAAAAACTTTTTCCCTTGGCAAGGGCTTTGATTTTTTGCATCCTCTGCAACCCTGGTATTTGGTTATTAAAAACCTTTCCTCTGAGTTTCCATTCTCAAAATCATTTCTTGGATTTTACTTTCTTTTAAAAAGAAACACTAAGGATTTTGAAGCTACTCTTTTGTTTTGAACCATCCTTGGTTTTACCATGCCTCATGTGGTAAATCCTCCCAAAACCCCTCCCTCCACTTTGGGGCAATCCAAACCTCCTGTCCTAACAAGTTAAATCCATTTTTGGATTTTATTCCATTTATTTTTCTCCCCAAAACAATTCTGTCATTTATTTTAAGCCTAGGTGATTTGCAAAGCAAGTGCCTAATTCCCTTTGAGTTTTGATCTCAAACCAACTCTTCTGGATAGTCTCTAGCACCCACAACCTAGAACCATCAAGATCCACTCTTCCTCTTTTCAAAATTTTCAAGTTTCATCCTCTGCAAGTTTGGACCAGATTTGTCAAATTTGGTGAAATTCATATCTCCTCTTCCCCAAAAATTCTACCAAAATTCAGGCAGCCCCCAGATGCAATGAGAGGCAAACCCACCAAAAATCAGCTCAAGGAAAATTCCCCACATGCCAAAACCATTTCGTCGAACACTTGGCCAGCACTGTTCATGTGCACTTTCAGAAAGTTCAGAGTTTGTAGTGTCGTTTTTCGTCAGAGTGTTGTCATTGATCACCCGTGCACCCTGGCGCTTTGCGCACGGCCCCTTCTCCCTGGCCAGAGCACCGCACGCCCTCTTGGACGGACGCAGGTGTCAGTGGCGGGGAGCATCGCCGACGCCGGCAGCTTCTGCGGTGGCAGAGCCACCCGTGGTGGCCAACGGAGCCAGCACCGGCTCGCAACGCCGTTCTGCGCCGCCCAATGCTGCCTAGCCCTCCGCGTGGCTTCATGCATGCCAACGCACACCGCGGCACCGTCGCCGTGGCCCGGCAAGCACAGGGCGTGCCCTCTGCCGCCGACGGGCCCGCGCCACCCCGTTCTGCCGAAACCAGCCAGCACGCCCGATCCAACCTGGGTTAGCCGCAAAATGGAGCCCGTGGACCTCCACGTCGATGATCAACCACTTAGTCTCCCCGAGCAAGCACTGTGCCGCCGTAACCATCGCCGGAGATCCCCGTTCATGGCCACCGCCTCGGATCGCCTATAAAAAGGAGCCCCGAGCTCGCTCTCGAGCACGCACCACCACTGCACCTCACCAGTACCCCGCCAAGCCACTAGGAGGACCTCGAGGAGGTCTCCTCCCCCAACTCTGGCCGCCCCGATCCGCCTCGGCCACCAGCTCGAATCACTCCGGTGAGGCCATCCCCGACGCCCAAACCTCGTCAGTAGCCACCTCGAGCACCCAGTGAGCTAACCCAAGCTTCAATTTGACCTCCGCAGCCCTCCCCGGCAAGATCCAACTCCACCCGAGTCGCCGTCCGCCGGAGCAAGGACCACCGTCGACGTGGTGATCACCGACGACCACCACCACCACCCACCAACGCGGAAGGACACCCTAAGCACGTAGGTACTCTCCGATCATCCTAACTCGCCGTGGATCACCGCCGGCGACCACCGCAGCTCTCGGGCGCCGACGAGCCCTGTTTCTCCCCTTTGAAAATTTAAACCTGACGGGTGGGACCCACTCGTCAGTGTTTTCTCTTTTTTCAAACCATTTTCTGTTTTTATCAGTTGACCCCCTGGAAACTTTCTGTTTCATTACAGATGAGTCCCTGGTTTTAAAACCTTTATAACTTTTAAACAGAAACTGATTTTTGATGGATTCTTTTTCTATCATCTTTATTTTTCTGTCTAGTTTTTTTTCATATCTATTTGAAAAAAATTTGGAACACTTTTTTGTGCACTCGCGGTATTTACGTTAAGTACGTATTTTTCTTATAACGTAGATACCGGAGGAGGTGACGGAGCCGCGAACTTCGCCAAGTTAGACTCCGACTACTCCGAACTAGGCAAGCATGTTTGAACTTTTGATATGATGAGTGGTTGTTGCATGTTTGCATTTAGTAGTTTCATGGCATGTTTATGAGCATTTCGTTAAATGTTATATTTCATGCAAAGATGAGGCAAGTGAGTTTCGGAAATCCATATGTTGTTGGATATAAGTTTGCATGGCCATGTGATGGCATGAGAATGGGTAAGATGGTAGTGTTGTAGCATGCTAGTCTTATGCCAGACCATCTGACTTCAGTATCAACGTGAATCAAGTCACGTTCCCATTCGTTTTCCTTACTGTACTACCACATGTTTTCCGCAAGGAATATGGCTTAGTAAGTTGTAAACCGTTTTCCTGGTACACACCAAATAGAGAGACCGTGATGAGGGTTCCATGGCCCTGGATTAAAGCCCGTCATCCGGTCAGGGGGCATGGGTGTTTCCGGTTGGGACCGAGAGGGGGGCACCCCTTAGAGTGCGCGTATAGAAATTTGATCCCATGCTATTCAAGGTTGTGACCTCCCCATCTCAAAGTTTTTCTTGGACGTTGTCTAGGGTGATTCCTGGCATCGTGAGGTGGAATGGGTGTGTACTGGTTAGGTGTGTTTCTACCGAAATACCGTAAACGGAACTAGTCCTTCGTGACTACGGAAATCCGTTGGCTGTGGGAAATTAGTACAAACTCTGCAGAGTCAAAAATCCTTTGAACCATCTTGTACATGTCCAAGTACTGTGTTCATCTTATCTTGTCAAATGTCAGTCCCAGTGACATAACTCTGGTGAACCACATGAGTGTTAAGTCCGGTTAAAAGTTTAATCTTGTGGATGGACTAACCTGATATTTACTTTTGATATAAGCCCTTTCTGTGATGTCGCTCAGACGTCCGACTGTGGCACACTTGTTATTTACTTTTGATATAAGCCCTTTCTGTGATGTCGCTCAGACGTCCGAATGTGGCACACTTGTTATTTACTTTTGATATAAGCCCTTTCTGTGATGTCGCTTAGACGTCCGACTGTGACACACTTGTTATTTATTTTTGATATAAGCCCTTTCCGCGATGTCGCTCAGACGTCCGACTGTGGCACAATTGTTATTTACTTTCGAGATAAGCCCTTTCTGCGATGTCGCTCAGATGTCCGATTGTGGCACTCTTGTTATTTACTTTTGATTAAGCCCTTTCTGTGATGTCGCTCAGACGTCCGACTGTGGCACGCTTGTCATTTACTTTTCAATATAAGCCCTTTATGTGGTGTCGCTTAGACGCCCGACTGCGGCATGATTATTTATTTGTTTACCCTTCGAGGCGTCGCTCCAGACACCCGATCGGTCTTCAGTTGTTTGTTGGGATTTCGGGAGGACTACCGCCCGACTTCCTTTCTACTTATCATGTCATGCAAATATTTATCATTTGAATGAGCATTATTATTTTTGCTCATGACGCATTCATGCATGCATTTGTTATATCTTTTGTCCGAACTGTCTTGCGAGTACTTTCAAAGTACTCACCTGGCTTGTTGATTTGGCCAGATGTTGATGAAGGCGATCTCATGGATGAAGAGTTCGATAGCGAGTCCGACGCCTAGAGGAGTCCCAGTTAGTCCCATGCGATCCTGTATTTGGTCACTGTATTATATCCGCTTCCACTACCTCATAAATAAATTCATCGAGCCTCACCTTGACGCTCGATGAGCCACCAGTTTAGGAGTCAAGTTATCCACCACCACTTTTATCTCGAGCTAGTAACATGTCACCACACCCCTGTGTCATAAACCGCCCTTATGTACAATATTGGCGTGTTTGTAATAAAATTGTTGAGCAACCTCAGCTCAACCCTGTAATATATTTGATGCTACTGGTCTTCTGTATTCAAGTATTTGTCTACCAGTAAGGATAACTCTTCCTATACTGGAATCAAGAGATCGATTTCTCAATAAGTATTTTATTGAAAAACCAGTCGTGACATCTAGGACAAGGGTTCGCACCCCCTGTAACACACACCATATTCCAGTCGACCGCCTTAGGGCACCGAGACGTAGAGCTTTTACCTCCTCCGAGAGGGGCCTGAACTCGTAAACACTTGCGTACAATCTCGTCGTAGCTAGGACCTTGCCTCCTCATTCGTACCCCCTATACTTACTGTCAGACTTAGTACCATGATAGTTGGCGCCCATCGTGGGGCAAAGCATCTTAGCGACTTCCGGTGAGGTTACATTTTCTTCAATCTTCATCAACATGGTTTTCGGAAGCGGTTTGGTCATGGGCCGCGAGTTCCGGCTCGGTGCGCTCACTTTCATCACCGACGACTCTGCCTAGCTTTAGGAGGCCCCCCTCGACATCGAGGCCCTCCCGGTTTGTGGCTCATCGCACTTCTGCGCGAGTGCCTGCGGTGTCCTCCATCGGTAGCCGTCGACTCCGTATCAGTCAGTCCTTGCGTCATCATCTCACTCTGCTGGACGCCGACGCAAGGGATCTGGTCGTTCGTGGCTCCAGCGATGGGTGAAGCATGTGGTGTCCCGTCAGGCGTTCACCCCCCAAGTCGTGGCGATCGAGCCCAATGTAGTTCGCTGCGGGTCAGTTGACCTATCGACTGATTATGCAGACACCTTTTCCAAGAGCGGGAGTTGTGACCCCACAATGGAAGTCCTTATGGTCGACTCCCATCGTGGCCCACCTGGTTTTCATTGCAGCGGTGGCGACGGGGATGGCGATGGCGCGTCATTCGGTCATGAGGAGTATCTGCCTCAGCCTCTCAACTCTCAGCAGAGGGGCAAGTTGCACCACTGCAACATGGAGGCTCTCCAGACCCCTATCGTTGGGGAAACCGCCGAGGCTCGGGCCTTGGAGGCTGTGTGCTTGGCCACGCTGGCTGAGCGCACCTGTTTGGAGAATCTCCAACATTCTCTCGAAGAGCGTACCCGTCGGTTGATCCCTGGGTCCAGTCGGCGTTCATGACAATTGTTTCCACCGGAAACTCAGGTATTCCGTACACCGATTCAGAATTTAGCAGTTGTTGCACGTATCGTAGAGTCCATTCAGCCGTCCCGCTTAGAGGCTGGAAGGGGCTTGGAACAGATCAGAGCACTGCTCCGAGCAGCGGGAGACCAAAACTCCGCTGTATCCAGTCGCGGAATAGAATCCATAGCAGGTCAGTAAGAGCAGACACCGTTCAGTCGGCACACAGTCCTAGGTCACCTTTGCGGCATGAAGATCATGATCTCCTCTAGGATCGGCATCTGGGAAGAGCTCATGGAGAGTATGATTGCGAGTATGCCCGTGACAACCATCGTCGAACGCTTTTGCCCCTTCTGAGTGATGGATCATACGCGCCCCGGCGATATGATGACAGGCGTCCGTATGGAAACAATAGCAGAGTTCAAGTCGACCCCAGAGAGCCCGGCTTCGATGCAAGGTCCATCCTTGTGCAGGGTTTGGTTGACCGGAACAAAGCATACAGAGAAGGGTTGGATAGGGACAGGCCCAGTGGAAGCAGGGTCCATGTTTCTGACCCAGAGTGTTTCGGAAGAGCCATCAGAACCGCTGAGATCCCTCATAACTTCAGATTGGCGACTGGCGTCAGTAAGTTCATGGGAGAGTCGAAGCCCGACACTTGGCTTGAGGATTACCGAGTGGCTATGCACATTGGTGGCGGCAGCGATCAGGTAGCCATGAAGCACCTCCCTCTGATGCTTGAAGGTTCTGCCAGGGCTTGGTTGACTCAGCTGGCCCCTGGGAGCATTTTGAGCTGGGATGAGTTAGCCCGAGTGTTTACCAGAACATTCGAGGGCACTTGAAAGAGACCTGTCGGTCTGCCGGAGTTGCAGCATTGCACGCAAAAACCGAATGAAACCTTGAGAGATTATATCCAGAGATGGATCACTCTGCACCACACAGTGGAGGTCAGATCACCAAGCAGTTTGTGCCTTCAAAGAAGGCATTCGCTACAGAGAGCTCAATCTGAAGTTCGATCGGACAGGAGATATGACCCTGACTCGGATGATGGAGATTGCCACCAAGTACGCTAACGGTGAAGAAGAGGACCGACTCCGGAGTGGTAAGAACAAAACAGTCACCCAAGACACCGGAGGAGGAAATTCCAGTCGGAAGCAGAAGCGAAAGGCTGAGGCAGCAGGTCCTGTCGAAGCAGCAATGTTGAATCAAGGAAAATTCAAAGGGAATCCCAAAGGGCCCTGGAGCCATAAGAAGGTGAAGGACCAAGATGGAAATGATGTGATGGATTTGCTGTGTCACATTCACACCAAGAAGGATGAAGAGGGGAACCTGATTCTCCCCAAGCATACCACTCAACAATGTCGACTCCTAATCCAGAACTTCCGAGAAAACAAACCCAATGAAAAGGACAAAGAGTTTGACAAGGAAGAAGAAGATAAGGATGATGACGATGGTTACCCCAATGTCAATGCCACCTTGGTGATATTTGCTGATCCCGAGAGCAGAAGTCGACTGAAGGTCATTAACAAAGAGGTGAACATGGTTGCTCCGGCAACACCAAGGTATCTGAAGTGGTCAAAAAAACCATCACATTCGGCCAGTCTGACCACCCGACACGCGTAGCCACCCCTGGGTGGCAAGCGCTGGTGGTCGATCTAGTCGTAGGGGGCACCCGACTGACCAAGATTCTGATGGATGGTGGCAGTGGTCTGAATATTCTGTATGCTGAGGCCCTCAAAGGAATAGGCATTCTGATGTCCAAACTCAGTGAGAGCAACATGCGATTCCATGGAGTCATCCCAGGAAAGAAAGCCGAATCACTCGGCCAAATCGCTCTTTATGTGGTTTTCAGCGATGGGAAGAATTTCCGCAAGGAGAAGTTGACGTTTGAGGTCGTGGATTTCCAGAGTGCCTATCATGCCATTCTAGGCAGACCTGCATATGCTAGCTTTATGGCTCGACCGTGTTATGTATACCTCAAGATGAAGATGCCTGGCCCCAGAGGTGCGATAACAGTCTCAGGCAACCATAAGAGAGCAGAAGACTGTCTTCAGGATGGTGCAAAGATAGCAGATGAGCAGATGGCAGCGGTTTTCAAGAGTACCAGAAAACTATAGATCCGAGTGATTTGCTGCGTGCCAAGAGGCCTGCTCCGGAGTCTGCATTTCAGTCGGCCGGCGAAACCAAGCAAGTCCACATTCACCCGACCGACCCCAATGCTGCTCCGACCCATATCTCAACTACACTCGACAGCAAATAGGAAGAAGCGTTCATCTAGTTCCTCCATGAGAATTGGGACATCTTTGCATGGAAGCCAGCTGACATGCCAGGTGTATCCAGGGAACTGGCTGAGCACCATTTGTGAGTCGACCCAAAGGCAAAACCCATTAAGAAGCATCTCCGTCGGTCCGTGATACGTCTCCAATGTATCTATAATTTTTTATTGTTCCATGCTATTATATTACCTGTTTTGGATGTTTATGGGCTTTATTTTACACGTTATTATCATTTTTGGGACTAACCTAGTAACCGGAGGCCCAGCCCGTATTGCTGTTTTTTTGCCTATTTCAGTATTTCGAAGAAAAGGAATATCAAACGGAGTCCAAACGGAATGAAACCTTTGGGAGCGTGATTTTTGGAACGAACGTGATCCAGAGGACTTGGAGTGCAAGTCAAGAAGCAGTCGAGGCGGACACGAGAGGGTAGCCCCCCTATAGGGCACGCCCCCCTGTCTCGTGGGCCCCTCGGGCGGCCACCGACGTACTTCTTCCTCCTATATAAGCCTACATACCCCGAAAACATCCAGGGAGCACCCAAAACACAATTTCCACCGCCGTAACCTTCTGTATCCGCGAGATCCCATCTTGGAGCCTTCGTCGGCGCTCCATCGGAGGGGCAATCGACCATGGAGGGCTTCTACATCAACACCATAGCCCCTCCGATGAGTTGTGAGTAGTTTACCACAGACCTTCGGGTCCATAGTTATTAGCTAGATGGCTTCTTCTCTCTTTTTGGATCTCAATACAATGTTCTCCCCCTCTCTTGTGGAGATCTATTCGATGTAAACTCTTTTTGCGGTGTGTTTGTCGAGATCCGATGAATTCTGGGTTTATGATCAAGTTTATCTATGAGAAATATTTGAATCTCCTCTGAATTCTTTTATGTACGATTGAGTTATCTTTGCAAGTCTCTTCGATTATCAGTTTGGTTTGGCCTACTAGATTGATCTTTCTTGCCATGGGAGAAGTGCTTAGCTTTGGGTTCAATCTTGCGGTGTCCTTACCCAGTGACAGAAAGGGTTGCAAGGCACGTATTGTATTGTTGCCATCGAGGATAAAAAGATGGGGTTTATATCATATTGCATGAGTTTATCCCTCTACATCATGTCATCTTGCTTAATGCATTACTCTGTTCTTTATGAACTTAATACTCTAGATGCAGGCAGGAGTCGCTCGATGTGTGGAGTAGTAGTAGTAGATGCAGGCAGGAAGCGGTCTACTTGCTGTGGACGTGATGCCTATATACATGATCATGCCTAGATAATCTCATAACTATTCACTTTTCTATCAATTGCTCGACAGTAATTTGTTCACCCACCGTAATACTTATGCTATCTTGAGAGAAGCCTCTAGTGAAACCTATGGCCCCCGGGTCTATCTCTTATCATATTTGCTTCCAATCTACTTTTATTTGCATCTTTAATTTTTGCATCTATATTATAAAATACCAAAAATATATTTATCTTATCATACTATCTCTATTAGATCTCACTTTCGCAAGTGGCCGTGAAGGGATTGACAACCCCTTTATTGCGTTGGTTGCGAGTTCTTTGTTTGTTTGTGTAGTTGTGTGGGACTTTTGAGGAGCCTCCTACTAGATTGATACCTTGGTTCTCAAAAACTAAGGGAAATACTTACGCTATTATTGCTGCATCACCCTTTCCTCTTCAAGGAAAACCAACGCAAGCTCCGCCACGGAGAAGAGAAAGGCAATTGGCGAGGAGGTAGCTCGGCTTCTGGCCGCTGAGTTCTTCCGCGAGATTTACCACTCTGAGTGGCTCGCCAATGTCGTTATGGTTCCCAAGAAAGATAAGTCACTTCGAATGTGTATCGATTTCAAGCACATCAATCGGGTCTGCCCGAAGGATCATTCTTCTCTGCCCCGCATCGACCAGATAGTTGACTCAACTGCGGGATGTGAGCGACTGTCCTTCCTGGACGCTTATTCCGGGTACCATCAGATCCGACTGTATGGACCCGATGAGATAAAGATAGCTTTCATCACCCCATTCAGGTTGCTATGTTACTATGCCCTTTGGCCTCAAGAATGCTGGTGACACGTTCATGCACATGATTCAGGAGTGCCTGCTCACTCAGATCAGTCGGAATGTGGAAGCATACATGGATGCCATAGTGGTTAAGTCACGCAAAAGTTTCGACCTACTGACTGACCTTGCTGAAACTTTTGCCAACCTAAAAAGGTATGATATCAAGCTTAACCCATCAAAGTGCACATTCGGAGTTCCCAGAGGAAAGTTGCTCGGTTTTCTCGTTTCCGAACGAGGAATTGACGCGACTCTAGAGAAGATTGGTACCATGCTCAGAATGAAATGCCCAATGCATGTGCACGACATCCAGAAGCTTACTGGTTGTTTGGCTGCATTGAGCCGATTCATCTCACGTCTTGGTGAAAAGGCATTACCTCTTTACCAATTGATGAAGAAGGCTGACAAGTTCGAGTGGAATGACGAAGCTGAAGCAGCGTTTGAAGAGCTCAAAGCCCGGCTTTCCACCCAGCCGGTGCTTGCTGCTCCAATCAGCAAGGAGCCTTTACTACTTTACATCGCAGCCACGGGACAAGTTGTTAGCACAGTGCTCACAGTCGAGCGGGAAGAGGAAGGCAAGGCCTTCAAAGTTTAGTGCCCCGTGTATTACATTTCAGAAGTCTTGACCACGTCCAAGCAGAGATATCCTCACTATCAGAAGCTTGTTTATGGGATTTACCTGACCATGAAGAAGGTTGCACACTATTTCTCTGATCATTCAGTTTCATTCATCAGTGATGCTCCATTATCAGAGATTCTGAATAACAGAGATGCAACTGGTCGAGTGGCAAAGTGGGCGATTGAACTTCTTCCTTTAGATATCAAGTTTGAGGCAAAAAAAGGCCATCAAGTCTCAAGCAATTGCAGATCTCCTCACAGAGTGGACAGAACAACAGCAGCCGACTCAAATCCAGTCGGAACATTGGACCATGTTCTTTGATGGATCCAAAATGTTAAGTGGCTCTGGTGCAGGAGTGGTCTTAGTATCCCCACGAGGAGACAAGCTCAGTTATGTCCTCCAGATTCACTTTGATTCTTCGAACAATGAAGAAGCGCTATTGTATGGGTTGCGTATGGCCATTTCACTCAGCGTCTGGGGCCTGATGGTTTATGGCGACTCAGACTTAGTGGTTAATCAAGTAATGAAAGAATGGGACGTCGGGAGTCCCACAATGACAGGATATTGCAATGTAGTGAGAAAGCTAGAGAGAAGTTTGAGGGGTTAGAGCTCCACCACATACCTCGAATCAAGAATCAAGTTGCTGATGATCTGGCAAAGATAGGTTCCACTTGGAAGCCTATTCCCAGCAATGTGTTCTTGGAGCATCTCCATACCCCGTCAGTACAAGAAGATCCCTTCAAGGAAGAACCCCCGCAACCAATAAGTTTAACTCACCCGACTGAGATCGAGGTGCCAGCCATGGTCGGCTTGATCATGGAAGTCTTGGTGATCACGCCCGACTGGACAGTACTGTACATCACATATATTCTAAGGAAGGAACTCCCAGAGGATGAGGATGAAGCTCGCCAGATAGTCCGTCGATCCAAAGCCTTCACAGTGATAAAAGGTCAGCTTTTCAGAGAAAGCGTCACAAGAGTGGCTCAGCGTTGCATCACCCTAGAAGAAGGTCGAATGATCCTAAACGATATCCACTCGGGGACCTGTGGTCACCATGCGTCCTCTCGGACCATCGTGGCCAAAGCATACCAAGCAGGATTCTATTGGCCTCGGGCAAATGAGATGGCAAAAGATATAGTTGACAAGTGCGCAGGTTGCCAGTTCTACTCCAACACGTCCCACAAGCCTGCATCTGCCCTGAAGACATTCCACTCATCTGGCCGTTTGCAGTCTAGGGACTGGATATGGTTTGACCTTTCAAGACCGGCGTAAGTGGTTGTTGGAGAACGTTGCATAAAATAAAAAATTTCCTACGTTCACCAAGATCAATCTATGAGTTCATCTAGCAACGAGAGAGAGGAGTGCATCTACATACCCTTGTAGATCGAGCGGAAGCGTTCAAGAGAACGGGGTTGAGGGAGTCGTACTCGTCATGATCCAAATCACCGGAGATCCTAGCGCTGAACGGACGGCACCTCCGTGTTCAACACACGTACGGTCAGCGTGACGTCTCCTCCTTCTTGATCCAGCAAGGGGGAAGGAGAGGTTGATGAAGATCCAGCAGCACGACGGCGTGGTGGTGGATGCAGCAGGGTTCCGGCAGGGCTTCGCCAAGCGACTACGGGAGGAGGAGGTGTAGCAAGGGCGGTAGGGAGGCGCCAGATGTCAGGGTGCGGCTGCCCTCCCACCCCCCCCTCTTTATATAGGGACCCAAAGGGGGGGCGCCGGCCCTGGAGATGGGATCTCCCAAGGGGGGGCGGCGGCTAGGGGGTGGAGTGCCCCCCAAGGCAAGTGGAGGCGCCCCTCCCCTAGGGTTCCCAACCCTAGGCACAGAGGTGGGCCCAGGGGGGCGCACCAGCCCACCAGGGGCTGGTTCCCCTCCCACTTCATCCCATGGGGCCCTCCTGGATGGGTGGCCCCGACCCCCGGGACCCTTCCGGTGGTCCCGGTACAATACCGGTGACCCCCGAAACTTTCCCGATGGCCGAAACTCGACTTCCCATATATAATTCTTTACCTCCAGACCATTTCGGAACTCCTCGTGACGTCCGGGATCTCATCCGGGACTCCGAACAACTTTCGGTTTGCTGCATACTAATATCTTTACAACCCTAGCGTCACCGAACCTTAAGTGTGTAGACCCTACGGGTTCGGGAGACGTGTAGACATGACCGAGACGGCTCTCCGGTCAATAACCAACAGCGGGATCTGGATACCCATGTTGGCTCCCACATGCTCCTCGATGATCTCATTGGATGAACCACGATGTCGAGGATTTAAGCAACCCCGTATACAATTCCCTTTGTCAATCGGTATGTTACTTGCCCGAGATTCGATCGTCGGTATCCCAATACCTCGTTCAATCTCGTTATCGGCAAGTCACTTTACTCGTACCGTAATGCATGATCCCGTCACCAGACACTTGGTCACTTTGATCTCATTATGATGATGCATTACCGAGTGGGCCCAGAGATACCTCTCCGTCATACAGAGTGACAAATCCCAGTCTCGATCCGTGTCAACCCAACAGACACTTTCAGAGATACCTGTAGTGCACCTTCATAGCCACCCAGTTTCTTGTGACGTTTGGTACACCCAAAGCACTCCTACGGTATCCGGGAGTTACACGATCTCATGGTCTAAGGAAAAGATACTTGACATTGGAAAAGCTCTAGCGAACGAACTACACGATCTTTGTGCTATGCTTAGGATTGGGTCTTGTCCATCACATCATTCTCCTAATGATGTGATCCCGTTATCAATGACATCCAATGTCCATAGTCAGGAAACCATGACTATATGTTGATCAACGAGCTAGTCAACTAGAGGCTCACTAGGGACATGTTGTGATCTAAGTATTCACACGTGTATTACGATTTCCGGATAATACAATTATAGCATGAATAAAAGACAATTATCACGAACAAGGAAATATAATAATAATCCTTTTATTATTGCCTCTAGGGCATATTTCCAACAGTCTCCCACTTGCACTAGAGTCAATAATCTAGTTACATTGTGATGAATCGAACACCCATAGAGTTCTGGTGTTGATCATGTTTCGCTCGCGGAAGAGGTTTAGTCAACGGATCTGCGACATTCAGATCCATATGTACTTTGCAAATATCTATGTCTCCATCTTGAACATTTTCACGTATGGAGTTGAAACGACGCTTGATGTGCGTGGTCTTCTTGTGAAACCTGGGCTCCTTGGCAAGGGCAATAGCTCCAGTGTTGTCACAGAAGAGAGTGATTGGCCCCGACACATTGGGTATCACTCCTAGGTCGGTGATGAACTCCTTCATCCATATTGCTTCATGCGCTGCCTCCGAGGCTGCCATCTACTCCGCTTCACATGTAGATCCCGCCACGACGCTCTGCTTGCAACTGCACCAGCTTACTGCTCCACGATTCAATATATACACGTATCCGGTTTGTGACTTAGAGTCATCCAGATCTGTGTCGAAGCTAGCATCGACGTAACCCTTTACGACGAGCTCTTCGTCACCTCCAAAAACGAGAAACATATCCTTAGTCCTCTTCAGGTACTTCAGGATATTCTTGACCGCTGTCCAGTGTTCCTTGCCGGGATTACTTTGGTACTTTCCTACCAAACTTACGGAAAGGCTTAGATCAGGTCTGGTACACAGCATGGCATACATAATAGACCCTATGGCTGAGGCATATGGGATGACACTCATCTCTTCTTTATCTTCTGCCATGGTCGGGCATTGAGCCGAGCTCAATCTCACACCTTGCAATACAGGCAAGAACCCTTTCTTGGACTGATCCATTTTGAACTTCTTCAATATCTTATCAAGGTATGTGCTTTGTGAAAGACCTATGAGGCATCTCGATCTATCCCTATAGATCTTGATGCCTAATATGTAAGCAGCTTCTCCAAGGTCCTTCATTGAAAAACACTTATTCAAGTAGGCCTTAATGCTGTCCAAAAGTTCTATATCATTTCCCATTAAAAGTATGTCATCTACATATAATATGAGAAATGCTACAGAGCTCCCACTCACTTTCTTGTAAACGCAGGCTTCTCCATAAGTCTGCATAAACCCAAACGCTTTGATCATCTCATCAAAGCGAATGTCCCAACTCCGAGATGCTTGCACCAGCCCATAAATGGATCGCTGGAGCTTGCATACCTTGTTAGCATTCTTAGGATCGACAAAACCCTCCGGCTGCATCATATACAGTTCTTCCTTAAGATAGCCATTAAGGGATGCTGTTTTGACGTCCATCTGCCATATCTCATAATCATAGTATGCGGCAATTGCTAACATGATTCCGACGGACTTCAGCTTCGCTACGGGAGAGAAAGTCTCATCGTAGTCAACCCCTTGAACTTGCTGATAACCCTTAGCGACAAGTCGAGCTTTATAGATGGTAATATTACCATCCGCGTCCGTCTTCTTCTTAAAGATCCATTTGTTTTCTATCGCTCGCTGATCATCGGGCAAGTCTGTCAAAGTCCATACTTTGTTTTCATACATGGATTCTATCTCGGATTGCATGGCTTCAAGCCATTTGTTGGAATCTAGGCCCGCCATCGCTTCTTCATAGTTCAAAGGTTCACCGTTGTCTAACAACATGATTTCCAGGACAGGGTTGCCATACCACTCTGGTGTCGAACGTGTCCTTGTGGACCTACAAAGTTCAGTAGCAACTTGATCTGAAGTACCTTGATCATCATCATTAATTTCCTCTCCAGTCGGTGTAGGCACCACAGGAACATTTTCCTGAGCTGCACTACTTTCCGGTTCAAGAGGTAGTACTTCATCGAGTTCTAATTTCCTCCCACTTACTCCTTTCGAGAGAAACTCTTTTTCCAGAAAGGATCCGTTCTTGGCAACAAAGATATTGCCTTCGGATCTAAGGTAGAAGGTATACCCAATGGTTTCCTTAGGGTATCCTATGAAGATGCATTTTTCCGACTTGGGTTCGAGCTTTTCAGGTTGAAGTTTCTTGACATAAGCATCGCATCCCCAAACTTTTAGAAACGACAACTTAGGTTTCTTCCCAAACCATAATTCATACGGTGTCATCTCAACGGACTTAGACGGAGCCCTATTTAAAGTGAATGTAGCTGTCTCTAGAGCGTATCCCCAAAATGATAGCGGTAAATCGGTAAGAGACATCATAGATCGCACCATATCCAATAGAGTGGGATTACGACGTTCGGACACACCATTACGCTGAGGTGTTCAAGGCGTGAGTTGTGAAACAATTCCACATTCTCTTAAGTGTGTACCAAATTCATGACTTAAATATTCTCCTCCACGATCTGATCGTAAGAATTTTATCTTTCGGTCACGTTCATTCTCTACTTCATTCTAAAATTCCTTGAACTTTTGAAAGGTTTCAGACTTGTGTTTCATCAAGTAGACATACCCATATCTACTTAAGTCATCAGTGAGAGTGAGAACATAACGATATCCTCCGCGAGCCTCAATGCTCATTGGACCACACACATCAGTATGTATGATTTCCAACAGGTTGGTTGCTCGCTCCATTGTTCCGGAGAATGGAGTCTTGGTCATTTTGCCCATGAGGCATGGTTCGCATGTGTCAAATGATTCATAATCGAGAGACTCTAAAAGTCCATCAGCATGGAGCTTCTTCATGCGCTTGACACCAATGTGACCAAGGCGGCAGTGCCACAAGTATGTGGGACTATCGTTGTCAACTTTACATCTTTTGGTATTCATATTATGAATATGTGTAACATTACGTTCGAGATTCATTAAGAATAAACCATTGACCATTGGGGCATGACCATAAAACATATCTCTCATATAAATAGAACAACCATTATTCTTGGATTTAAATGAGTAGCCATCTCGCATTAAACGAGATCCAGATACAATGTTCATTCTCAAACTTGGCACTAAATAACAATTATTGAGGTTTAAAACTAATCCCGTAGGTAAATGTAGAGGTAGTGTTTCAACGGCAATCACATCGACCTTGGAACCATTCCCGACGCGCATCATCACCTCGTCCTTCGCTAGTCTCCGCTTATTCCGCAGCTCCTGCTATGAGTTACAAATATGAGCAACGGCACCCGTATCAAATACCCAGGAGTTACTACGAGTACTGGTAAGGTACACATCAATTACATGTATATCAAATATACCTTTAGTGTTGCCGGCCTTCTTGCCCGCTAAGTATTTGGGGCAGTTCCACTTCCAGTGACCCTTCCCTTTGCAATAAAAGCACTCAGTCTCACGCTTGGGTCCATTCTTTGACTTCTTCCCGGTAACTGGCTTACCGGGCGCGGCAACATCTTTGCCGTCCTTCTTGAAGTTCTTCTTACCCTTGCCCTTCTTGAACTTTGTGGTTTTATTGACCATCAACACTTGATGTTCTTTCTTGATTTCTACCTCTGCCGACTTCAGCATTGAAAATACTTCAGGAATGGTTTTCTCCATCCCCTGCATATTGTAGTTCATCACAAAGCTCTTGTAGCTCGGTGGGAGCGACTGAAGGATTCTGTCAATGACCGCCTCGTTCGGGAGGTTAATGTCCAGCTGGGACAGGCGGTTGTGCAACCCAGACATTTTGAGTATGTGCTCACTGACAGAACTATTTTCCTCCATCTTACAACTATAGAACTTGTCGGAGACTTCATATCTCTTGACCCGGGCATGAGCTTGGAAAACCATTTTCAGCTCCTCGAACATCTCATATGCTCCGTGTTGCTCAAAAGGCTTTTGGATCCCCGGTTCTAAGCTGTAAAGCATGCCGCACTGAACGAGGGAGTAATCATCAGCACGTGACTGCCAAGCGTTCATAACGTCTTGGTTCTCTGGGATGGGTGCTTCACCTAGCGGTCCTTCTAGGACATATGCTTTCTTGGCAGCTATGAGGATGATCCTCAGGTTCCGGACCCAGTCCGTATAGTTGCTGCCATCATCTTTCAGCTTGGTTTTCTCTAGGAACGCGTTGAAGTTCATGTTGACATGAGCGTTGGCCATTTGATCTACAAGATATATTTTGCAAATATTTTAGACTAAGTTCATGATAATTAAGTTCATCTAATCAAATTATTTAATGAACTCCCACTCAGATTTGACATCCCTCTAGTCATCTAAGTGTTACATGATCCGAGTCGACTAGGCCGTGTCTGATCATCACGTGAGACGGACTAGTCATCATCGGTGAACATCTCCATGTTGATCGTATCTTCCATATGACTCATGTTCGACCTTTCGGTCTCTGTGTTCCGAGGCCATGTCTGTACATGCTAGGCTCGTCAAGTTAACCTAAGTGTTTTTGCATGTGTAAAACTGTCTTACACCCGTTGTATGTGAATGTAAGAATCTATCACACCCAATCATCACGTGGTGCTTCGAAACGACGAACTTTAGCAACGACGCACAGTTAGGGGAAACACTTTCTTGAAATTATTATAAGGGATCATCTTATTTACTACCGTCGTTCTAAGTAAACAAGATGCATAAACATAATAAACATCACATGCAATTATATAGTAGTGACATGATATGGCCAATATCATATAGCTCCTTTGATCTCCATCTTCAGGGCTCCATGATCATCTTCGTCACCGGCATGACACCATGATCTCCATCATCATGATCTCCATCATCGTGTCTCCATGAAGTTGCTCGCCAACTATTACTTCTACTACTATGGCTAACGGTTTAGCAATAAAGTAAAGTAATTACATGGCGTTAAATCATTGACACACAGGTCATACAATAATTAAGACAACTCCTATGGCTCATGTCGGTTGTCATACTCATCGACATGCAAGTCGTGATTCCTATTACAAGAACATGATCTCATACATCAAAATATATCATTCATCATTCATCACAACTTTTGGCCATATCACATCACAAAGCAATTGCTGCAAAAACAAGTTAGACGTCCTCTAATTGTTGTTGCATCTTTTACGTGGCTGCAATAGGGTTCTAGCAAGAACGTTTTCTTACCTACGAATAACCACAACGTGATTTGTCAACTTCTATTTACCCTTCATAAGGACCCTTTTCATCGAATCCGCTCCAACTAAAGTGGGAGAGACAGACACCCGCTAGCCACCTTATGCAACTAGTGCATGTCAGTCGGTGGAACCTGTCTCACGTAAGCGTACGTGTAAGGTCGGTCCAGGCCGCTTCATCCCACAATACCGCTGAAGTAAAATAAGACTAGTAGTGGCAAGAAAGTTGACAACATCTACGCCCACAACAGATTTGTGTTCTACTCGTGCAATAGAGAACTACGCATAGACCTAGCTCATGATGCCACTCTTGGAGAATGTTGCATAAAATAAAAAAATTCCTACGTTCACCAAGATCAATCTATGAGTTCATATAGCAACGAGAGAGAGGAGTGCATCTACATACCCTTGTAGATCAAGCGGAAGCGTTCAAGAGAACGGGGTTGAGGGAGTCGTACTCGTCGTGATCCAAATCACCGGAGATCCTAGCGCCGAACGGACGGCACCTCCGCGTTCAACACACATACGGTCAGCGTGACGTCTCCCCCTTCTTGATCCAGCAAGGGGGGATGAGAGGTTGATGAAGATCCAGCAGCATGACGGCATGGTGGTGGATGCAGCAGGGTTCCGGCAGGGCTTCGCCAAGCGACTACGGGAGGAGGAGGTGTAGCAAGGGGGTAGGGAGGCGCCAGATGTCAGGGTGCGGCTGCCCTCCCACCCCCCCTCTTTATATAGGGACCCCAAGGGGGGCGCCGGCCCTGGAGATGGGATCTCCCAAGGGGGGGCGGCGGCCAGGGGGGTGGAGTGCCCCCCAAGGCAAGTGGAGGCGCCCCCTCCCCTAGGGTTCCCAAACCTAGGCACAGAGGGGGGCCCAGGGGGGCGCACCAGCCCACCAGGGGCTGGTTCCCCTCCCACTTCAGCCCATGGGGCCCTCCGAGATGGGTGGCCCCACCCGGTGGACCCCCGGGACCCTTCCGGTGGTCCCGGTACAATACCGGTGACCCCCGAAACTTTCCCGATGGCCGAAACTCGACTTCCCATATATAATTCTTTACCTCCGGACCATTCCGGAACTCCTCGTGACGTCCGGGATCTCATCCGGGACTCCGAACAACTTTAGGTTTGCTGCATACTAATATCTTTACAACCCTAGCATCACTGAACCTTAAGTGTGTAGACCCTACGGGTTCGGGAGACATGTAGACATGACCGAGACGGCTCTCCGGTCAATAACCAACAGCGGAATCTGCCCATGTTGGCTCCCACATGCTCCTCGATGATCTCATCGGATGAACCACAATGTCGAGGATTTAAGCAACCCCGTATACAATTCCCTTTGTCAATCGGTATGTTACTTGCCCGAGATTCGATCGTTGGTATCCCAATACCTCGTTCAATCTCGTTACCGGCAAGTCACTTTACTCGTACCGTAATGCATGATCCCGTCACCAGACACTTGGTCACTTTGAGCTCATTATGATGATGCATTATCGAGTGGGCCCAGAGATACCTCTCCGTCATACGGAGTGACAAATCCCAGTCTCGATCCGTGTCAACCCAACAGACACTTTCGGAGATACCTGTAGTGCACCTTTATAGCCACCCAGTTACGTTGTGACATTTGGTACACCCAAAGCACTCCTACGGTATCAGGGAGTTACACGATCTCATGGTCTAAGGAAAAGATACTTGACATTGGAAAAGCTCTAGCAAACGAACTACACGATCTTTGTGCTATGCTTAGGATTGGGTCTTGTCCATCACATCATTCTCCTAATGATGTGATCTCGTTATCAATGACATCCAATGTCCATAGTCAGGAAACCATGACTATCTGTTGATCAACGAGCTAGTCAACTAGAGGCTCACTAGGGACATGTTGTGATCTAAGTATTCACAAGTGTATTACGATTTCCGGATAATACAATTATAGCATGAATAAAAGACAATTATCACGAACAAGGAAATATAATAATAATCCTTTTATTATTGCCTCTAGGGCATATTTCCAACAGTGGTTTCACCCATTTGCTCGTAGCAGTCGACAAGTTCACCAAGTGGATCAAAGCCAAGCCCATCAAAAACCTTGGTGCAGGCACCGCCGCCAGTTTCATCAAAGAGTTGATATTCAGATATGGAGTTCCCCACAGCATTATCACAGATAACGGCTCCAACTTTGATTTTGATGAGTTCAAGGCATTTTGTGCGTCCCAAGGCACTCAGGTTAACTATGCGTCCATCGCACACCTGCAGTCGAATGGACAAGCAGAAAGGGCGAATCATCTGATCCTTCAAGGACTAAAACCCCAACTGATGCGTGACCTAAAGCACGATGCTGGTGCTTGGGTGACCGAATTATTGTCCGTCCTCTGGGGGCTGAGAATAACGCCGAACCGGTCGACTGACCGAACCCCTTTATTCTTGGTGTACAGCGCCGAGGCTGTGCTTCCGAGTGACTTACTGCATAATGCTCCCCAAGTGGAACTCTTCTCAGAAGCTGAAGCAGCGCAGGCACGCGAAGACGCAGTCGATCTCTTAGAAGAGGAACATGAGATGGCTTTGATTTGGTCGACCATTTATCAGCAAGATCTGCGCCGATTCCATGCTCGTAACGTCAGAGGTCGAGTATTTTAGGAAGGAGACCTTGTGCTCTGAGTGGATCAGAAACGGCCCCACAAACTTGCTCCGGCCTGGGAAGGCCCCTTCATCATCACCAAGGTGCTTCACAATGGAGCGTACCACATCTACAACATAGCCAAGAACATGGATGAGCCACGCGCATAGAACGTAGAGCTGCTTCGTCCTTTCTATACTTAAAATTCACTCGACCCGACGAGTTGTAATAAGAGTATTTCAATTTGCTTTTCAAAGACAAGATTTTTACAGTATCTTAATGATTGATTCCCCATAACCATTTGTGTCCAAATCCCCTAGTGGGTAGCTTAGCCGCGAACCTGATTCGCCTAAGTTGAAAAAACATTCCGAGTGGAGAGCAACCCTCCCACTCAGAGCTTAGCCGTGAACCTGATTCGCCTAAGTTAAAAAACATTCCGAGTGGAGAGCAATCCTCCCACTCGGGGGCTTAGCTGTGACCCCGTAATCGCCTAAGTTAAAAACATTCCGAGTGGAGAGAAACCCTCCCACTCGGAGCTTAGCCGTGAACCAGATTCGCCTAAGTTAAAAACATTCCGAGTGGAGAGCAATCCTCCCACTCGGGGGCTTAGCTGCGACCCCGTAATCGCCTAAGTTAAAAACATTCCAAGTGAAGAGCAATCCTCCCACTCGGAGGCTTAGCTGCGACCCCGTAATCGCCTAAGTTAAAAACATTCTGAGTGGAGAGCAATCCTCC
>NC_057807.1:621822900-621823452 GCF_018294505.1 Triticum aestivum | reverse complement strand
GAGCAATCCTCCCTCTCGGGGGCTTAGTTGCGACCCCATAACCGCCTAAGTTAAAAACATTCCGAGTGGAGAGCAATCCTCCCACTCGGGGTCTTAGCAGCGACCCCGTAATCGCCTATGTTAAAAACATTCTGAGTGGAGAGCAATCCCCCCACTCAGGGGCTTAGCTGCGACCCCGTAATCACCTAAGTTAAAAATATTCGGAGTGGAGAGAAATCCTCCCACTCGGGGGCTTAGCTGCGACCCCGTAATCGCCTAAGTTAAAAACATTCCGAGTGGAGAGCAATTCTTCCACTCGGGGGCTTAGCTGCAAACCTTTAATCGCCTAAGTTAAAACCATTCCGAGTGGAGAGCAATCCTCGCACTCGGGGGATTACCTGCGACCCCGTAATCCCCTAAGTTAAAAACATTCTGAGTCGAGAGCAATCCTCCCACTCGGGGGCTTAGCTTTGACCCTGTAATCGCCTAAGTTAAAAAAATCCGAGTGGAGAGCAGTCCTCCCACTCGGGGGCTTAGCTACGACACCGTAATCGCGTAAGTTAAAAATGTTCC
>NC_057807.1:621809420-621822890 GCF_018294505.1 Triticum aestivum | reverse complement strand
CCCCGTAATCGCCTAAGTTAAAAACATTCTGAGTGGAGAGCAATCCTCCCACTCAGGGGCCTAGCTGCAACCCCGTAATCGCCTAAGTTAAAAACATTCTGAATGGTGAGCAATCCTCCCACTCAGGTGCTTAGCTGCGCCCCCGTAATCGCCTAAGTTAAGAACATTCCTGAGTGGAGAGCAATCCTCCCACTCGGGGGCTTAGCTGCGACCCCGTAACCGCCTAAGTTAAAAATATTCCGAGTGGAGAGCAATCCTCCCACTCGGGGGCTTAGTTGCGACCCCTTAATCGCCTAAGTTAAAAACGTTCCGAGTGGAGAGCAATCCTCCCACTCGGGGGCTTAGCTGCGACCCCGTAAGTGTCTAAGTTAAAAACATTCTGAGTGGTGAGCAATCCTCACAATGTGCGCTCCATCCTGATCCGCAAGGACGACGAGGTGTCGATTGAACACCTCGCATGAACTGCGCCACAAATACAACGTGCGTTCCATCTCGATCCGCAAGGACGACGAGGTGTCGACTGAACACCTCGTATGGGCTGCGTCACAAGTACAATGTACATTCCATCCTGATCCACAAGGACGACGAGGTGTCGATTGAACACCTGGTATGGGCTGCGTCACAAATACAATGTACGTTCCATACCGATCTGTAAGGAGGACGGGGTTTCGATTGAACACCTCGTACGGGCTGCGTCACAAGTACAATGTATGTTCCATCACGATTTGCAAGGAGGCAAGGTGACAGGTCCACTCGATGAAAAGATCAAGCTCACTCGGAGTCGAAAGACATTAAGAAACAACAAAAAGCAAAAGCCATGATATTCAAGGAGAACCAAGTTCAGATAAAACCCGCAAATGTTCAGAACCGCGATGGGCAGAAGTACTCAGGCATCAAGCCTGAAAGAGTTTAACGGTTACATAAACCACTCGGTATTCCGAGGAAAATAAAAGTAGGACATAATGTTTCGTTCACTCGGCCGGAGAAGGACTTGCTGGATCACAGAAACTATCAAGGTCGATGCTGTCTGAAATGCGAGTGGCGGCCAAGGAAGGTGTCCATGAAAGACTGGAAAGTGAGCTTATTTGTGTTCGCGACCTTGAGTGCCGCCAGCTTGTCTTCTCTGACGTCCTTGCAGTGCACTCGGACTAATGACAGAGCAACTTCAGCACCATAGCAAGCAGATGACTTCTTCCATTCCTGCACTCGATCGGGGATCTGGTTCAGTAGAGTCATCAGAGACTCGAGGTCCTACGAGATTTCCGCCTGAGGCCAGAGTTCAGCATCAACCCGCGTCATCGCAGCCTTCAGTCGAGCGGGGTAGTCCACGGCGCTGTCCAGGCGAGACTCCAACTGAAACACATTCATTGCAATGTCATGTTTGACGGGACAGTTTACAGGATCGAGACCTGTCTCGACTCGCCCATTTTCTGCTTCAAAGTCTTGGCAAAATTCTGCACAATCAGAAAAACAGTTAATCAACAGTTTAACAAGGCATGTCAGTCGACACCAACAAATCAGTCGAACAAGGGGAAATACGTTCAAGTTTTAGGACCAACTTCACAGCAAGCTGCCCTAGATAAGACTCCAGTTCGCCCTTCTTAGCTTTAAGGCTCCCCACTTCATTAGTCAAGTGTTCCTTGTCTTTCTTCAGTTGCGCAATCTCCTCTTCCAACTTGCTGACTGAAGCCAGCTTCTTGTCCGCAAGTGTTGTTTTCTCTCGCGCCTCCTTCTGGGCCGCGGCAAGATCCTGATCCTTTTTCTCCAGAGCCTGCTTCATTTTGTCTAAAGAAATAACATTCTTCAGACAATCTTGAAGTTGACGATTTTCACTATGCAAATCTGTTCGAGTGGAATCACTCGGTTCAAAGAGACTGAAAAAAGAGACAGAGAATCATAAGGTGGACGAGTGGTTACCTCCCGTGATAGCTGTTTCGTCCTGGGCCTTCTTGAGGTTCTTCTTCACCAAATCCAGATCAAGTCGAGACTGATCTTCTTCTTATTCAGCTCAGAAAGTTGAGCTCCAAGATCACAAGACTTCTGCAGTCAGCAAATAAGATATGTCAGTCGATAGAAACAAAAGTCAATCACAGCGAAAATTGTTCTAAGACTACCGCTGAATCAAACATTCAACAGTAGTCTCGGGGACTACACCCAGTGGCTGCACTTGGCGTGCCCCCACTGGTCTGGTTTTACACTCGGCATGGTCTGCCCAGCATATAAAAAAAAGAGGTTCTCAGACCCCAGCCGACTACCAAGCAGTCGACCGCGGTCTCGGGGACTACACCCAGTGGGTGCACTCTGCGTGCCCCCAGTGGTTCGGGAAACCACTCGACTCAACCTGGTCGATTCAAATGAAAGAGCTACTCAGTTCTAAAGCAGAAACACCCCAGTGGGTGATCGGATGCGAAATGCAGATCCATAGATGCACATAATAGGTTCCAAAACGCTCATCCAAGGACACCATATGGATAGTGAAGCAACAGTGACATCTATTACCGCTCAAGGGACCAGTCGGAAATCAACTAACCTGGACGCTGACTTTGCAGAGCGGTGCTGGCATTGTAATTAGGCAACCTGACTGGCCTCATGCACCACCTTCATCTGCTCCATCATGAGGTTCACCTGGAGAAGAGCCTCCCTGGCGACACTCGGAGGGTCGTCTGGAGTCTGGTATGCAACAAAGAGCGACGGCGGCAGCACAGTCGGGGCAGTCACGGGATCAGATGCGTGGAGTTGTACTAAAGCAACAGGGGCCTGAGCAGACGACCCCGATGGACGATCAGTCGACTGTGGATTGGCAAAGGTGACACTGGTCCGAGCCAGGTCTCCGGATCGCTCGACCACTTTCTCAAGCACCGACGTCAATTGAGGCACCTGACCCTCGACCGCCTTCCCGCTTGATGCCTTGTTCCTTCTTCTTCTCTCTCTCAAAGGCACTTCTTCTTCTTTGTCATCCGGAAGATTAATAACATCCCGTGGAGCTACAACAAAAACAATCTCAAGAGGTCAATCGACCAACGACCCAATCGATAGCACAAATTCTAATCGGAAAGGGCTTACCAGCTTTGGAAGTGGCCGCGTCGTCGGCCTCCTCGTCACCTGGGGACTTGTCAACGTCCATGTGAGTCGCAAAAGTTGTAGGGCTGAAAAAGTTCATAATCCACTTGGTCAAAACAAAAAGATCAGTCGGAAGAAGAAAACATAGAAAGATCGAGCGCTCACCCAGAGGCGACGGGAACGTCCACCTTGATCTTGGGCAAGGTCTTCCGAGCCTTCGAGGGCGCAACCTTGGGCTGCTTGGCGACCTTCTCCGTCGGCTCCGGAGTCGATGTCCGAGTGCGCTTCTGTGCTTGAGTGCTTGGAGCCGCGGTCTTGTCGCGCCCGCCCACTGGATCATGGAGAAGCTTGGATCGGTGCTCTGAGCGTGGTGGCGAGCCAACCACCTCGTCGTCATCTGACTCATCGCTTTCCTCCTCGTCGTCATCCTCTGGAGACTGCCAATCGCCGCTCTCTTCCGCACTGTCCTCCGCCTCCTGGTCTTGCTCCAGAGCTTGTTCACCGTTGGGCATAGAGTACATCTCAGTGTAAATCTACAAGACAAAGAGTCAAGCAAATGTTAGTCGGCTTCAGAGACAGATGCAAGACATACGGGAATACAGTCGGTAGCAAAGATCAAACCTTGTCTGGCTGGTTGTTGGCGCTGAATGGGTCGACTCTCCTAGCTCCTGTGGGGTTATCCTTGTTCCATGGGATGCCTTTTAGCCATTGGGCCACCATCGCGGCTGATACCTCCTTTAAATGGACCCGAGCGGTGTCGTTGGCTCTAGAACACATCCACATCGGATGGTCACGAGCCTGGAGCGGCTGGATGCGTCGACTGAGAAACACCTCCAGCAAGTCCATGCCGGTTACACCCTGATTGATCAACTGAACCACTCTCTCCACCAACATGTCCGTTTCCACCCTCTCAGCAGCTGTCACTTTCAGCGAAGAAGGTTTTTGGGCGCGATCTAAAGAAAAGGTGGGAAGGTCGGTCGAGTGACCAGGAGTCGCAATGTCCTGGCAATAGAACCAGGTCGACTGCCAGCCCCTGATCGACTCGGGAAGGGTCAAGGAAGGGAAAGCACTCTGTTTCTCTTTTGGATCCCCAAACCCCCGCACATTTGGATCACATGCATCCTCTCGTCACTCGAATTGGCTTTCTCCACTGACTGGGAGCGGATTGTAAAGATGTGCTTGAAAAGACTCTAGTGTAGTCGACAACACAGGAAATTTTCGCACATGGACACTAACGCGGCGAGGTACGTAATGGTGTTGGGGGAGAAGTGGTGGAGCTAGGCTCCTAAGAAGTTCAAGAAACCCTGAAAAAAGGATGCGGGGGAAGGGAGAAACCCCAGTCGACATGGGTGGCGAGCAAAATGCACTCACCCGACCACGGCTGAGGCTCCGTCTCTCCTTTCAACAGCCTCGCAGCTCCCTCGACGATCAGACCGGAGTCAGCCAGCTCCGCCAAGTCTTCTGGCCGGAGCGAAGATCGGATCCAATCGCCCTGGATCCAACCCACCGGCATCCCAGACCTTGACGACGACCCCCGAACCATTTTCTTGCCCTTCGCCGCCCCCGTCGCCTTCTTCGCGCGTTCCAGCGCTGCCGTCCTGTCCTTCACCATGGTGGCGGCGCAGCGGCGTCGAGAGCGGAGGAGAGAGGGGCAGCGGAGAAGCAGAGGAGAAAGGGAGAAGATAGGTGCACACAGTGCAGACGCCTCGGCCCCGTCGCCTTATAAAGATCCACTTCCGAGTGGCTGACGCGTGGGCCCGAGCGATCCTGTCAAATCCCGCAATAGTCGCGCGTTGAGTACATGGCGAAAAAAGTGGCGCGAAGATTGAGGCGCCCTTGTCTATCCATTCCGCTCACTACGACGCGCTCCGTCCCGCGCGCTTCCCCAAAATTTTGAATCCCACGAGATCCGGGACACACTTAACCAGTCGCGCCGAAGATTTTGCGTCAAAAGTAACACTCGACAGGGTGGCGGTGCAAATCCATTCGATGACCTACTAGATCGATCAAGGCGACTGAAACGAAGCCGCAGTTTCAACACGGACCTCCAGTCCAACACAAGCGTTTGTGGAGCACGAGGGTCGAGGCATGATTAACTTCAACCTTCTTTTCACTCGGACCTCAATCCATTCGGGGGCTAATGATGATGATATAGACCTAGGGTAGGGTCATATGCCTCACCTATACGCCCTACCCAAGGTCACTACCCTAGAAGCAAAGGCACCCAAGAGAAAACAGAGAATACCAACTGAAGATGTCGAGTGCAATCCACTTGACCAATCATACCACTCGGGTACCTCTCCCTCTTGATATCACTCGACCTCACAAGAAACCACTCGACCTACTAAAGACCAAGAGCCATACATGACAGCAACGGCCAGACGTTCACTCCGCAGTCTTCAAGGGCATTAATAGCACTTTATAGATGGCGTTACCAGTAACGCCCTGTCTTAATGTACATTAAACCCCTGTAACGGAGGTGGGATAGGTCCTGGCGCACTCTATATAAGCCACCCCCCTCCTCTGGGACAAGGGTTCGCACCCCGTGTAACACACACCATATTCCATTCAACCGCCTCAGGGCACCGAGATGTAGGGATTTTACCTCCTCCGAGAGGGGCCTGAAGTCGTAAACACTTGCGTACAATCTTGCCGTAGCTAGGACCTTGCCTCCTCATTCGTACCCCCTATACTTACTATCATACTTAATACCATGAAACCGCCCCCCTTTAAAAAACAAAAAACCCAGCTCCTGAGCCGCTGACGCATGGATGCCTTTTGGTCCCAGTTGGTACACCAACCGGGACCAAAGGCCCTCCTGCTGGGGCTCGTCGCAGCAGCCACATGGACCCCACCTATCTTGGTTTGTAAGTGAACCGGGACTAAAGGTCATGGGCTTTAGTCCCGACCCTTTAGTCCCGGTTCCAGAACCGGGACAAACGGGCCTCTGGAACCAGGACAAATGGGCCTTTTTCCACTAGTGGTATCCACACATGTATCAAGTTTCCGGTTAATACAAATCTAGCATGAATAATAAACATTTATCATGAATAAGGAAATATAAAATAACAACTTTATTATTGCCTCTAGGGCATATTTCCTTGAGGGAATCCCTAGAAGTATCGGTTAGTCCATTATAGAAGATATCAAGTATTTCATTTTTCTTAAGAGGATGATCAGGCAAAGAATTAAGCAATTGGAGAAGCCTCCCCCAAGCTTGTGGGAGACTCTCTTCTTCAATTTGCACAAAGTTAATTTTTTCCTGCAAGGCAACTTCTTTCTTATGAGCAGGTTTTTTTCCAGAGAAGTAATAAATCATATCCTGGGGACTACACATACAACCAGGAGCAAGAGTATTGTACCAAGCTTTAGGATCACCCTTTAATGAGAACGGAAATAATTTGAGGATATAGTAATAGCGAATCTTCTCATCATAAGCAAAAAGGGTGGCTATGTCATTCAACTTAGTAAGATGTGACACATCAGTTTCAGTTTCATAACCATGGAAAGGATCAGATTCAACCAAAGTAATTAACTCTGGTTTGACAGAGAATTCATAATCCTTATCATCAATAAAGATAGGTGAAGTAGCAAACTTAGGATCACATTTCATTCTAGCATTCAAAGATCTTTCTTTATACTTGCATAATAATTTTTCTAGATCATCCCTATCCTTACAAGCAAGAATTTCTCTAGTTGCCTCCTCGCTGATAACATAACCTTCCGGTACCTTTGGAAATTCATATCTAGGAGGGCTAGTTCTAATAGGTGTTTCAAGATTTTCAGTTTCAAGCTCATCATCAGTTTCAACAATATCATGTTGTCTTACTCTAGCAATTTGTTCATCAAGAAATTCACCCAGTGGCACATTATTATCAAGCAAGGTACTAACATCATCATGAGTATCATTCATAGCAGAAGTAGCACCATTAATAACTTGCGACATATCAGAATTAATAGCATGTGGTGGTGTTGCAAGTCTATTTATAATAGAAGGTGAATCAAGTGTGGAGCTAGATGGTAGTTCCTTACCTCCCCTCGTCTTAGAGGAAAAAATCTTAGTCTTAGCATCCTTTAGATTCTTCATAGTGATAATTTGATAATAATCCCAAGTGACTCAACAAATATAGCTATGCTCCCCGGCAACGGCGCCAGAAAAAAGTCTTGATAACCCACAAGTATAGGGGATCACAACAGTTTTCGAGGGTAGAGTATTCAACCAAAATTTATAGATTCGACACCAGGGGAGCCAAAGAATATTTGCAAGTATTAGCAGCTGAGTTGTCAATTCGACCACACCTAGAGATTAATTATCTGCAGCAAAGTGATCAATAGCAAAGTAGTATGATAATTTTGATAGTAGTAGTAGCAACAATAGTAACGGTAACGGTGATAGCAATAGTTTTGTAGCAAGTGCAATAGTGACAGTAGTAGTAGTAACTTAGCAGAAACAATATGTAGGAAAATCGTAGGCATTGGATCGGCGATTCGTTGGATGATATTCATAATGAGACAGTCATAACCTAGGGCGATACGGCACTAGCTCCAGTTCATAAATATAATGTAGGCATGTATTCCGTAAATAGTCATACATGCTTAGAGAAAGAACTTGCATGACATCTTTTGTCCTACCCTCCCATGGCGGCAGGGTCCTATTGGAAACTAAGGGATATTAAGGCCTCCTTTTAATAGAGAACCGGAACAAAGCATTAGCACACGGTGAATACATGAACTCCTCAAACTAGGGTCATCATCGGGAGTGGTCTCGGCTATTGTCACTCCGGAGTTGCCGGATCATAACACGTAGTAGGTGACTATAACTTGCAAGGTCAGATCTAGAACATGGATATAATGGTGATAACATAAAGGGTTCAGATCTGAAATCATGTCACCCGAGCCCAAAGTGACAAGCATTAAGCATGGCAAAGTCATAGCAACATCAATCTCAGAACATAATGGATACTAGGGATCAGGCCCTAACAAAACTAACTCAATTACATGATGAATTTCATCCAACTCCTCACCGACCAGCGAGCCTACAAAGGAATTACTCACTCCCGGTGGGGAGCATCATGCAATTGGCGATGGAGGAGGGTTGGTGATGATGAAGATCGAAGATGCCCCTCTCCAGAGCCCCAAACAGACTTCAGATCTGGCCTCCCGATGAAGAACAGGAGACGGCGGCGGCTCCGTCTCGTGAAACGCGATAATTCTTTCTTCCTGGTTTTTTTCTGGAAAAATAGGATTTTATAGCATCGGTTTCAGGGTCTGCGGGGCCACCAGGTGGGGACAACCCACCTGAGCGCGCCTGGAGGGGGTGGAGTACCCTGGTGGGTTGTGCCCACCCAAGTGCCCCCCTCTGGTGGTTCTTGGCTCCAGAAATTCTCTGTTATTGTATAAAAAATCCTTGCAAAGCTTCGTTCCATTCTGAGAACTTTTATTTCTGCACAAAAACAGCACCATGATAGTTCTGCTGAAAACAGCGTCGGTCCGGGTTTCATTCAAATCATGCAAACCAGAGTTCAAAACAAGAGGAAAAGCGTGAGGAAAAGTAGATACGACAGAGACGTATCAATGCTTGATCAGTCGGAACGAGAAGAAGTTCAACTATATCAACCGCGTTGTCAAACGCTTCCGCTTTCGGTCTACGAGGGTACGTAGACACACACTCCCCCTCTTGTTGCTATGCATCTCCTAGATAGATCTTGCGTGAGCGTAGGATTTTTTATTGAAATTGCATGCTACGTTTCCCAACACTTGCTTTCTCAAGAGGGATCAAAAAGTATGTTACATGAAAATTTGACATGGTAGATTGTGAACCACTACTTCAGACATGGACTATATGGAACAAATTAGCCATAAGTTCCAACTTACTCCTGATATTTCTGGCTCTCTACTAATGGTGTGTACACAAATAGTGCCAGGAGAATGTTGCTACAACCCATGCTTTAGTTTTTGCCAATATGTACATTATGTTCAGAGTTTGTTAATTCATGTGGTGTATATTGATGATACATGATGCTTTCATGGCTTGGTAGTACAAGAAATAATCGATGATATTCCCTGGCCTAGGGTTGTTGGTTGCTATTTTTTGTTGTCATAGTTTGGTGCCTGGCATCTGAAAATGGATTCAGATGGATACAAGTGACTAAGAGTTCTTTAATTTGCATCAAGTTGAGTTGCATGGTTACTGCTTCATATTTGTTATGTCTGGCCATGATTGTTGGAACCCTTACATGAGGTATCGCCGGCTCTCGTGTCTATGGCAAAGAGTAGCAAATGTAAAACTCAATCAAACAAAACCAAAACCCTAAAACGACCTAGTGGGTATTTAAGGAGAGACATGAGGCGTGGGTCGGCCAGCCCAAGGAGGAGGTGTCAAATCTAACCTTAAACCCATCTCCTCTCTAAAAGCAGTCAAAATAGCACGTGTTCTTTTATTCCGAGAATTCATGGACCTGGCCAAAAACCAAGGTAGTGCAACACTTATACATAACCATGGATGAAATAATAAAGTGTTCATTTGTATACTTCGTCCATGTCACTCACGTGTCATCATGGTGGATTCAAAGGCCTAGAATCCACACTTGGAGCTCCGTCTTTGCTCCTTGTATATCTGTTGTCATCTCCATGTTTGATGAATACCAGTATGTGTATCTCTGTTATGTGCTAGGTCATTCATTCACGAGTAATATAAATACATTTGATTTAGGTCGTACCATATTCTCATGAACGAAAATGAAAGTTTCTAGAAACGTAAGTACATGATAATTTAGTTGTCGTTTGTGAGCTCTAGTCATTGGTCCTTCCATATCGAAACTTGAGCTGGTGTAGAAGTTGTGGATGTTGCATGATGCTAGGACTACGAGAGGTGTTGTTTAGCATCCCCGCGATGCAACGACGAAGTCTGCTTTGACCGCAACCAACGACTACAAGGCGTGGATCGTACTGATTTACAAAAGAAAGCAGCCCTAGTATTCGCTTAAGGGAACACGGCTGTCGACATAGATTGGGTGATCCTCCTGACAATTCAGATTCTTCCCCCAAATCTCATCGTACGCGGTGGGTGTCTCTTTAGCGACATCAAGGAGGAGTTTGCCCCTATAGGATTTTGTGACGACACAATTGCAGCTATCTCGTCTTCACTCTCCACCAGCGATGCTATGACAACTAAGCTAGCGACAATGAAATTAGTTCGAATGGATTTTCATGAGGGCTTAGATGCACCTCTAAGTTTTCCCAATGTCTCTTGTAAAAGTGAGGACAACCGTCCTTGATCTGGGTATTCATTTTGCATACTCGTTTTCATTATGTAATATAATCTAGATATTCCCTGTGGATGTCTCCCGCAAAAAAGGGGTTAAACTCCCCCTCAACTGGTTGATTTACAGCCTCGTCATTGGCTGCCTCGGTTGTGTGCCACACATCCCCCGTGGACCCCACCCCAACCACGTTGACTGTTTGAGAAAAATCTCCACTCGTTTGTCTCTCTTCATTGTCTCTCTATCACACCGCAAGCCGATGCATTAGATGCCAGATGCCACAACCGAAAACAATGGAGCAGCGCATGCTTGCAGCCGCAACTCGCTAACCTTCTAAGGCCAACTCTACCGCGCGACCCTATCCTGTCCGCCCCGATCCGTTTGGGGTAAAACGAACAAAGGAGGCGGCCCAGTGCGCGACGGCCCGGATCTATCCTGTCCGTTTTGTGTCCGGGCCGACCCATTTCGAACGCAAACTTGCGTCGGGTTTGGGTCGCGGCGGACACCAAACGGACGCGCCCTCGTCCGCGTCGGGGCCGCGTGGCAGGCGGCCACCTACCGGCATCCCGCCCACATCAATGCGCACGGGCGGGCGGCCTCATCTGTCATCCACACATGGAAGGGTCACCGTCCTTCTTTAAGTGGGAAGCGTGGACCGGTCGTCGTCCACACTGCCCCACGCCGCCCCACGACCTCCTCGAAACCCGACAGCCTCAGGCCCCAAACCCTAGCCAAGAACTCGCCGGCCGGCCGCCCCGCGGCCATGGGGCTCTGGAACTACGGCCGCAAAGGCAAGCACGACCGCGAGGCTGGCTCCTCGTCGGGGCGTGGCCGCGGCTCGGTGAAGAAGGAGGAGCCGGCCTCGCCATCGCCACCACGCCGGGCCCCCTCGCCGCCCGCGTTCTCCATCGCCCCCGCGTCCGCAGGCGAGCGCGACCGGCACTACATCCACGCGGAGGTGTGCCGCCGTTATTGGGAGACGAGGACACCGATCCCCTGGAGCGACGCCCACCTCCCCAACAAGTGGCATTTGTCGGCCGACCGCGTGCCGATCCCGCCGGTCCCGGTGACCGGCCGTGCGCGCCGCCAGGAGATCGAGCGCCGCCGCCGCCTCCTCCCGGACGACCTCTACTACGACCCCAGGTACGCCCCCGACTCGCCATTATGGGACACCTGGTTCCGCGATGAGCACGACGCGCGGCGGGCGTCCTATTTCGCCGGCACGTCGACGGGGCCACGGCGGCCACGCCCAGAGCACGTCGACGGGGCCACGGCTGCTCCCCAGGAGCGCGGGCGTAGGGTGGTGCGCGGCCTCACGCCCACGCCGTCGCCGTCTCCATCGCCACCACCACCTCCTCGCATGACGGCGGAGGAGGAAGCCCGTCTCATGCAGCGTGTCATGGAGGACTCCATGCGCACGCACAACGAGCGGCAATGGGACGGCTTGGAGGAGGCCATGGCACTGTCTGGCGCCGGCGACGTGGCCTTCCCGGAGCTGCAGATGGCGGCCTTGACGGAGGAGAGGAGGGAGGACGCCATGGAGGAGGATCCGGCGGCCGCCTTCCAGCAGCTGGTGGGCACGGGGTGGGCCTGGTCCTGCACTGCTCCGGAGATGGCCGCCGTCCTGGGCGTGGACTGGCGCGCCACTCCGCCGCAGTCACCGGAGCGGGAGGGGTCGCCACGGGAGGAGGTGTTGCAGGCACCTCCCGCCGTCCAGCCCGCCCCCGTCTACCAGGCACCGCACGCACCGCCGGCCCACTTGTGGACGCCGCCGGCCTACGTCGACCTCGTCAGCGACGACGACGACGACGACACCGGCGGCCAGTGAAAAGCGCCACGGCGACGGCAACGACGGGCACGGGCAGGAGCACGCCGGCGGCGACCGTTTTTTTTCTTTTTTATGTTTAATTATTAATGTGACGAAACTGGGCCGTTTTGTGGCCATGGACCCCCTAACTAAGTTTTATCTTTTATTAAACTGCGCTTATTTACTTCTGTAGTCAATTTTTTATGTTTTCTTTTTTTATTGTTTTTCTAACACGGACGTGAATTTGGGATGCGGCCGCGCAGTGGGCGCACGCACGACCCAATGGACACAGCCGGACACGGGCGTACCCATCGGCACTCCAAAGGGACAAAATCCGGCCAATCCGAACGTCTGTTTGGGGTCGTGCGGTGGAGTTGGCCTAATGCCGCAAGCCTATGCTTGATGCAGCAAGTCCATGTGCGTTGGCGCCGACGCAAGGTTGCGGAAGGGTCACCGACTCAGGGGCTGCTGCTGAGCCTAGCACGGCTGCGCGCGTGCACGTGACGTCGGGGAGGAGCCTGCGCCGTGACTATGATGACCACTGTCACATCCCTAGCTTCTGGTAATGCTCTAGGCTAGCTTCATGTATGCATCATGTTTAAATTCTGAAACTTGAACTGAGGAAAATTGGAAGCCTCAAAACCCTAAATAAAAAGAAGGGCAAAAACCCTAAAAATCTCATTCATTGTTCCAAAATGCTCTTCTTAGATGTTTAATATTTTTGGCAAGGGTTTTGATCCAAACCAAAAATAATGAACATTTTAAAAGGATTTATTTTTGGGACTTTGAATTTAAATCATTAGCTATTTGAATTTGAATTATATTCATATAATTAGAATATAATTTCAAATATCCCTGAAATATTTTATGAGCTTTTGGAAAAGTCCATCTAGCAAAATAAAAATATTCAGAGGAGCTTTTGGCATTGTTTGAATTATTTTTAAATTCAAAACAGTGGCAAAAGAATTAAATAAAAATAAAACAAACAGAAAAATAAAACAGAGCAGAAGACTTACCTGGCGCTTACCTGTCCAGCCCAGCCGGCCCAGCTCCCCCACCTGGCCGGCCCAGCCCACCTCCTCCCCCTTGTCATCTTCCTCCTCGCGCCAGTAGGCGCAGGCGCGTGGCCGGAGCGCGCGCGCACGCGCCTGAGCCACCTCCTGCTTGCCGCCCCGCCCCGGATCGGCTAAGGATGCCACGACACCCCCCTGGAACCCCCTCGTCCGCTCCCTTGCCTCCCTGCTCTCTCCCTCTCACTCCCCTGCTCTTTTTCCCCTCATGGCCGAAGCCGCCATGGCCACTCCGCTGAGAAACACCGCGGCCAGCCACTCCCTCGCTCCC
>NC_057807.1:621796927-621809410 GCF_018294505.1 Triticum aestivum | reverse complement strand
GCGCGCGCGCACGCGCCCGAGCCACCTCCTGCTTGCCGCCCCGCCCCGGATCGGCTAAGGATGCCACGACACCCCCCTGGAACCCCCTCGTCCGCTCCCTTGCCTCCCTGCTCTCTCCCTCTCACTCCCCTGCTCTTTTTCCCCTCATGGCCGAAGCCGCCATGGCCACTCCGCTGAGAAACACCGCGGCCAGCCACTCCCTCGCTCCCTCTCCGTGTTCCCGAGATCCGTATCGCCTCCAGCGTCATCCTCGCCAAACCAAGCATCACCGGAAGCCCTGCAATGCCGGCGCCATCATCTTCTTCTTCCTCGGGCACCGAAGGCCGTCATCGTCGATTCGTCGCTGTCGTCGCTTCCTCGAGCTCGTTGACCATCTCGACGTGACCACTGTGAGCTCATGATCCGTTTCCCCCTATTACCGCACTCGATAGCGCTCTATAGTCGCGTATGTCGCCGAGCCCGAAAGCTCACCGCCGCCGGCCATGTCGCCGTCGTGGCTACAGACGACGTAGCTCGTGCCTGGGCGCGTCATAGTACTCGGTTTGCTCCCAGGAGATGACCCCGACCACCAGCTGGACCTGCCATGCACCAGAACTCCGAACCCGCGCTCGCCCGAACTCCGGTCGCCGCCGCGGGCCCCGTTCCGGTGAGCTCGGGCCACCTCAGCCCCTGCCGTTTGCACAGATGGATGCGGGCGACTCCCAGCTCCACGTAGACGCCCTCATCCGCCCCTTTGGTCGTCGGAGATGCAAACCCGAGCGTCTCCGCCGCTCTGCTTGGTCGTCGGCGGCTAGCCGCCGGTGTGTCCGACGTGGCCGCGTGATTAGTGTTAATTACGGCCAGCTAACCCCCCCCCCCCAGAGCCACTGACAGCCGGGCCCCACGGCCTAACCAACCGGCTAACTAAAATAGATTAGGGTTAATCTAATTGCAGTGGCCCCACGCGTCAGTTTTGACCGCGCTGACGTGGCCGTTGACTGGGCCCACATGTCAGCGACACAAACCAGTCTGTGACACTGACGTGTGGACCCCACTGGCCAGGTTTGACCTGGACCAGCCACGTTGACCTGCTGACGTCACTAATACGTCATGCTGACGCAGTATTTGTTTCTGGAATTAAAATAAATCAAAAATGATTTATAAATTTCAGATAATAACCAAAACTTCTAAAATTCATAGAAAATTAACCGTAACTCCAAATTAAATAATTTATATATGAAAAATTATCAGAAAAATTCAAGGAATCCATCTGTACCATTTTCATGCATGTTAGAACAACTTATAGATGCTGTTTAGCACAAATCAATTAAATGGCATTTAAATATCCACATATGGAGTTTGAATTTGAATCTTGGATTCAAACCAACTTCATTTAATCTGGTTTTAGTTGCATTAGCCCAAAACACATTCATTTTGCCATGTCATGATCATGCATCATATTGTGCATTGCATTGATTGTGTTCCCTTCTGTGTTGCCGGTATTTATCCCCTCTCGATAGACGTGATACCGATGATGTGATCGTTGACACTGATGAAGACTCAATGTTATCTTCAGAAGTGCCAGGCAAGCAAAACCCCCTTGTTCATTCCGATAAAGTCCCACTCTCTCGCTCCTGCTCTCTTTTACTGCATTAGGACAACGACGACATATTTGTTACTTGCTGCGGTAGCTGAACCCCTTTATCCTTTGCATGACCGGTCATTCCACAGTAAATAGATGAAACCCACTAGCATGAGTAGGAGTTGTTTGAGCCCTGTTGTGCCTACTCATTCATGTTTGTTGTCATGCCTGCTATTGCTTAGAGTTGAGTCAGGTCTGATTCATCGGGGATGAATCAGAGGCGTGTGAACATGTCCTACTGTGTGTGAGCTAAGTGTGTGAACACGATTTGGTAAAGGTAGCGGTGAGAGGCCATGTAGGAGTACATGGTGGGTTGTCTCATTGCAGCCGTCCTCAGGAACTGAGTTCTGTGTTTGTGATCCATGATCAGTTACTACCACACATTGGGCTCCGGGCGCTCCAAGCTCTCTCGACTTATTAATCAACATGATCTCTGTCCAGGAGTTGCAACTAGTTTCTGGTGTTTGTAGGTAGTGTTAGTAGTCTACCAAGTGGCACCCGGTACAGGTGGGCTTGGGACAGACTAGGCACAGTGGCCCGGTGTACCAAGTGGCACCCGGTTGGTGGGCTTGGGAACCCTGCACACATCGTTTGGGGCCGTAAGCGACACCCCGGCCGGATCTCCTTGCGGATGGAACCTGAATAGGCGATAAACCTGGACTAGAGACTTGTTCGGTTAGTCAGGTCGTGGCCGACTCCCTCGCCCGGCTTCCGCTTGAAGGTTGCCGAGGTACATGACGTGTACAGGGTGATAAGTGGCGAAAGCGTGTGTGAAGAAGTACACCCCTGCAGGGTTATCATTATCTATTCGAATAGCCGGATTCCTCGGATATGGAAACTTGGACCCCTTGCATAGTTCATAGACAAGTGAAAGTGGATACTCTAAAATACGCAAGATAAGCATGAGTGCTATGGATGGCGTTCTCGTAGGGAGACGGGAGCGGATCCATAGTGGTGTATTGATATGGTGAATATGTGGACTCGTGTGCGTCACCTCAAAAGAGTTGCTTGCAGTCGTAGTTCAGGATAGCCACCGAGTCAAAGCTGGCTTGCTGCAGTCAAACCCCTCCACCCCCTTGTTGATAATGATGCATATGTAGATAGATCTGATGTAAGTCTTGCTGGGTACATTTGTACTCACGTTTGCCTATTTTATGTTTTGCAGAGAGACTTCAGTCTCACTAGTAGTTCCGCGTGGACTTCGACGTTTAGCTTGTTACCTCAGCTACGATCTTGTGCCTCGGCAGGATTGGTAGATAGTCAGGCTTCTCAGCCTTTTTCATTTATAGATGTCTGTACTCAGACATGATAGCTTCCGCTTGTGCTTTGATTTGTATGCTCTGAGTGTTGGGTCATGAGACCCATGTTTGTAATATCTCGCTCCTCGGAGCCTATTGAATAACTACTTGAGTTGTAGAGTCATGTTGTGATGCCATGTTGTATCTGCACATATCGAGCATATTGTGTGTATGTTGTTGAAATGCTTGGTATGTGTGGGATCTGACTATCTAGTTGTTTATCCTTAGTAGCCTCTCTTACCGGGAAATGTCTCCTGGTGTTTCCACTGAGCCATGGTAGCTTGCTACTACTCCGGAACACTTAGGCTGGCCGGCATGTGTCCTTCTTCGTTCCTGTGTCTGTCCCTTCGGGGAAATGTCACGCGATGAATACCGGAGTCCTGTTAGCCCGCTACAGCCCGGTTCACCGGAGTCCTGCTAGCCCAGTGCTACAGCCTGGATTCACTCGCTGATGACCGACACGTTCGATGCTGGGTCATGGATGCCTGTCCCTGTAAGTCTGTGCCACTTTGGGTTTACGACTAGCCATGTCAGCCCGGGCTCCTTATCATATGGATGCTAGCGACACTGTCATATACGTATGCCAAAAGGCGCAAACGGTCCCGGGCTAAGGTAAGGCGACACCCGTGGGAATACCGTGCGTGAGGCCGCAAAGTGATATGAGGTGTTACATGCTAGATCGATGTGGCATTGAGTTGGGGTCCTGACAGCGTTGGTATCAGAGCTTGACTGCCTGTAGGATTACCAAGCCAAACTGGTCGAAGTTGAGTCTAGAAATGCTTTAGTTATATGTAAGGGAATTGATTGTGGGATGGAACGTAAGGCTCTTTTTACTCCTTATACCTCATGGCCTTCTGATCTGAGTCATCATCTTCTCTTCTACGGGGATTAAGAACTAGGCTATCTCTTCTTTCTATCAGGATCACGTGTCACTAATCTGTAGACTTATAAGATTGTTGGATTTAAGTCTCAGTTCAGTTCCTACTACTTCCGTATGTTAATTGTTGATCTCGAAACCTTGATATTGTGCTTCTGAGTGGTTATGCCACCATTTTTGTGAATGTCTCAAATCTTTCTGAGCATTTACAGCCGTTATGCTGTCCGAGTCATCCCAGGTTTCTAAATAATCTGATGCATTTGCAAAATCCTTTCCCTCTGGTTTCGATGTTCCTTTATGCCAGCTCAATCACACTAATTGTTGAGTTGAGGTATTCTATTGCCTTGACACTTATGATGGAGATATTATTATGACCCTAGGTGTCTTAGGGGATCATCTAGTAATCTAGCTATGATTTGTGTCCCAGTGTGATGACTCTGGCTTTATCCCCGAAAGCATCCCGTGATGCCACTTAGTAGTAGGTATTCTACTCCTTGGGTTTTGAACCCGAGATTCACCCTACTTACTTCATGTTGACAGTAATTGCTAGCGCCTTTAGGATATTAGTAACCTTGCGATAATCCTCGAGGTTCATGATACATCCTTTTTCCAATTACCATGAACCATTCTTGGCAGAAGTTCTTCTGAACCAAAAGATGACAACAAGAGTGCTCTCGATGAGTTCTCCATGCTATATGGTGACTCTGCCAGCTCAACCTTTCTGCATGGGTTATCCGGAAGAAACCTGTTGAACCTGGTTCGACATACTAATCTATGCATCCACAACTCAAAAAGTTATATGTTCCTTTGAGTTGTCCCTCTTTAGTTGTCTACTGACCTTCGTCTATCAATTGATAGTCAAGAGTATGCATGCGTTCGTTTATCGATGCCTATTACTCTTGTGGTCCGTCAAGCCATTCTATCGCGGAATGACTAGGAGAAACAAACTCCAGTACCTCTTCCATATCCAGGATTGGGTCAAAGAAGTTGTGCTCCGCAGAACAAATTGCTAATCCAGCTTTTGCTCTGTTCTACCTTGGAGTATTACCATCTTTATATCGGGATTGTTATAGGAATTGCACACCATCCTATGAACTCTTGGTACAGTGATACTTCTTACCATCATTGTTCATTCCTCGGTTCCTGTGTTATTGTAACCGGAATGCCGACAAATGAATCATGGTGTGTGAAATCAATACTGCTAGCAACTCTGTTGCTTGGTAGTTAAAGGATAATAACTTCATTCTTAGCATGTTGGTTTTTGAATCATCCTTCTAAGACTGATCGTGCTACCTAGTCCTTATTTCGGTGCACCCTTCGATTGATGAGTTAGGATCTTGTCAAGTCCTCACTCATTTGATCATATTGTCTTGCCCTGAAAAGCAAGATTGTTCTCGAGCTTAGTAACATATCGGTGGTTTGTGATTTTTCGAATATCTTCTCGGAAGTATTACCAGGTTGTCACCTAGCCGCTATGTTGATTTCGTGATCAAGATGGTCTATTGTAAACCACCCTTTCTCCAAGAATCCGTGTTGGATACCCCTGAGCTAGTTGGTTAAGCTAAACGACAACTTGGAGAGTTGGAAGATAAAAGCTTGCCTGACTTAGCTCGTTCCAAAGGGATATTCTTGTGTAGTGTGTGTTGAAGAAAGATGATATCTTCATCGATTGGTCCCTGTGATCAGTTGCTGGACCTATTGTCTTATCAATCCCTTGATTTGAGTGTGGGCTATCGCCAAATCAAATCAGTACCAATGATGCTCGTAATGTTGTCTTACTCGTGGTTGATCCCTCGAGCATACACCATTACATCTTTGGTCTGACCAATGCTATCACCGTGTTCACATGATGGTGGAAGTCCAGTGATATGGAAATTCCGATGAGTTGTCGTTGAGCCCATCAGTAGCATTTTGTCTCCCCCCATGAATCATGTTGAACATCAACCTAGTGCTGAAAACTTGTGTAAGCATTTCTTCGTGTTTCGTTCATGAAGCATATGTTTGGATGAAAGTAGTGACTTCCCCTAATTCATGTGCATCTGATGAAAGTTGCCGCCGTGGATTTGAGAAAGTTAGTTTTGCTTCCTCTGGAATCATCCCAAGTCAGTCATGCATACGTGCGAAGTATTCTGTGGCCTGGAGACTTGCAACCTTCATTCCATATGTGTTCCAAGCACACCAAGCCACTGATTGAGTTGTTCAAAGATAAAGGAGTCTGTCCAAGGTGAACTCTTTGGACTTCCACGCGTGGAGACTTCGATGTCATTAATGATGGTTCCCCCTCCTGAACTCGGTAGTGTTTTATTATAAGACTACTTTGTGGTCATGCTTGTCTTGGACATCGTGTTCACATGTTGTAGCAGAACCAGCTCATGTTTTGGAGCTTGCTATCGTAGTTCATTTCCCGAGAATCTCGCAACGTCATCTCGTCGATTTGTGTTGCAAACTTTCATTTTTCTTCCTAGACTCGATGAGTCTGGAATATCCTGACACCAACCAGATCTGAGTCTCAGGCAGATATGATGGTTGGAACATTTCCCAAGAACTATAATATTGGTCCCTCGATAAATGGTAAAGTGGATGTCGTGGCCAACACACCCAGCCGGAAGACCTATTATTGTAGTATCTTGTTTGCAGAAGTTGGCCACCTCCCCATAGGGATTTCGTAGGATTTACTCCCTAGTTGCCCTATGGATTTCTGTGTTCCGAAGTCCGACCTTTTTACTTGATGTTCTAGATATCAAACCATATCTATGAATGGGTACACCAGCACATCAAGGAGAACATTAGAAGCGGAGTGCTAAATGTCTCTCGGTCGATCATCCAGATTCTATCTCCTTGGCCCCGTCAAGGGTGAAATCTGAGAAGGTGTTATCTTCCTTTGCATCTGCATCATCCATCATCATTCATCATGGTAGCAAGTTGTGTTGCCAGGATCCTTGACACGGATATTGGTAGAATCTTGATGATTGTGGAAATGCTCAAGTTCTTGAGAGCACGCACAAGCGCTACGTGTTATCATCGGCACTAACTGGATTCCTCTCAGTTTCCTCGGCAATGCTATGACCTTTTCAAACAGTGAATTCACTCTCTATTGTTGGGTTCTTCCCCAGTTACCAGAATCATTCCCATTATTTGCATTTTGTTCCCAGCTTGCACCGCCAATGTGCCATTCTACCATGGGTCTCTCCCATTTCCGGTGATAAGCAAAAATCATCTATTGCGTTGTCTTCAACAAGGTAATCCACATCATCCAAGTTTGAGTATGCCATTCTACCGAACCCCTCTAAATGATCGATTATGATTTGCCTTAAGCTGGTATAAAGAGTTTCAATGATCTCTGAATCAAAGGTAATTCTTTTTGCCACTTAAGGGGAGATATCTACGAGTCACGGTTCCGAAGGTGTCTCGTTGTGGTATCATGGCAACTCAACTCCTCGCTACATTGACAACCGTTCACCACCTTCTTAGGTGTGGAATCGTTGTCTACCTAGTGAACCTTCGTCATCTGTTCCACTCCATTTCTCTAGAGGTGTGCTTCGTCTCTCAGCTCGAGAGATGTTGCTATGTCACATTCCGTGAGTTAATCCTGAGTTGTTCGACCTTCGAGAAGACCGATTCTTCTAGAGTTTTCCTTCCCTCTTCTTGTCATGTTAGTTGGAGTTCTCAGAGAAAGACTTCAAGACAATGATGGTGATCGAATCAACGTTCCTATGAAGTGCAACCTAGATCGTGAAGATTGTACTAGTTGCGTTCCCCCTTCACCTTACCCTATCTCGGGACGAGATATTTGTTTAGTGGGGGTGAGTTGTCACATCCCTAGCTTCTGGTAATGCTCTAGGCTAGCTTCATGTGTGCATCATGTTTAAATTCTGAAACTTGAACTGAGGAAAATTGGAAGCGTCAAAACCCTAAATAAAAAGAAGGGCAAAAACCCTAAAAATCTCATTCATTGTTCCAAAATGCTCTTCTTAGATGTTTAATATTTTTGGCAAGGGTTTTGATCCAAACCAAAAATAATGAACATTTTAAAAGGATTTATTTTTGGGACTTTGAATTTAAATCATTAGCTATTTGAATTTGAATTATATTCATATAATTAGAATATAATTTCAAATATCCCTGAAATATTTTATGAGCTTTTGGAAAAGTCCATCTAGCAAAATAAAAATATTCAGAGGAGCTTTTGGCATTGTTTGAATTATTTTTAAATTCAAAACAGTGGCAAAAGAATTAAATAAAAATAAAACAAACAGAAAAATAAAACAGAGCAGAAGACTTACCTGGCGCTTACCTGTCCAGCCCAGCCGGCCCAGCTCCCCCACCTGGCCGGCCCAGCCCACCTCCTCCCCCTTGTCATCTTCCTCCTCGCGCCAGTAGGCGCAGGCGCGTGGCCGGAGCGCGCGCGCACGCGCCCGAGCCACCTCCTGCTTGCCGCCCCGCCCCGGATCGGCTAAGGATGCCACGACACCCCCCTGGAACCCCCTCGTCCGCTCCCTTGCCTCCCTGCTCTCTCCCTCTCACTCCCCTGCTCTTTTTCCCCTCATGGCCGAAGCCGCCATGGCCACTCCGCTGAGAAACACCGCGGCCAGCCACTCCCTCGCTCCCTCTCCGTGTTCCCGAGATCCGTATCGCCTCCAGCATCATCCTCGCCAAACCAAGCATCACCGGAAGCCCTGCAATGCCGGCGCCATCATCTTCTTCTTCCTCGGGCACCGAAGGCCGTCATCGTCGATTCGTCGCCGTCGTCGCTTCCCCGAGCTCGTTGACCATCTCGACGTGACCACTGTGAGCTCATGATCTGTTTCCCCCTATTACCACACTCGATAGCGCTCTATAGTCGCGTATGTCGCCGAGCCCGAAAGCTCACCGCCGCCGGCCATGTCGCCGTCGTGGCTACAGACGCCGTAGCTCGTGCCTGGGCGCGTCATAGTACTCGGTTTGCTCCCAGGAGATGACCCTGACCACCAGCTGGACCTGCCATGCACCAGAACTCCGAACCCGCGCTCGCCCGAACTCCGGTCGCCGCCGCGGGCCCCGTTCCGGTGAGCTCGGGCCACCTCAGCCCCTGCCGTTTGCACAGATGGATGCGGGCGACTCCCAGCTCCACGTAGACGCCCTCATCCGCCCCTTTGGTCGCCGGAGATGCAAACCCGAGCGTCTCCGCCGCTCTGCTTGGTCGTCGGCGGCTAGCCGCCGGTGTGTCCGACGTGGCCGCGTGATTAGTGTTAATTACGGCCAGCTAACCCCCCCCCCCAGAGCCACTGACAGCCGGGCCCCACGGCCTAACCAACCGGCTAACTAAAATAGATTAGGGTTAATCTAATTGCAGTGGCCCCACGCGTCAGTTTTGACCGCGCTGACGTGGCCGTTGACTGGGCCCACATGTCAGCGACACAAACCAGTCTGTGACACTGACGTGTGGACCCCACTGGCCAGGTTTGACCTGGACCAGCCACGTTGACCTGCTGACGTCACTAATACGTCATGCTGACGCAGTATTTGTTTCTGGAATTAAAATAAATCAAAAATGATTTATAAATTTCAGATAATAACCAAAACTTCTAAAATTCATAGAAAATTAACCGTAACTCCAAATTAAATAATTTATATATGAAAAATTATCAGAAAAATTCAAGGAATCCATCTGTACTATTTTCATGCATGTTAGAACAACTTATAGATGCTGTTTAGCACAAATCAATTAAATGGCATTTAAATATCCACATATGGAGTTTGAATTTGAATCTTGGATTCAAACCAACTTCATTTAATCTGGTTTTAGTTGCATTAGCCCAAAACACATTCATTTTGCCATGTCATGATCATGCATCATATTGTGCATTGCATTGATTGTGTTCCCTTCTGTGTTGCCGGTATTTGTCCCCTCTCGATAGACGTGATACCGATGATGTGATCGTTGACACTGATGAAGACTCAATGTTATCTTCAGAAGTGCCAGGCAAGCAAAACCCCCTTGTTCATTCCGATAAAGTCCCACTCTCTCGCTCCTGCTCTCTTTTACTGCATTAGGACAACGACGACATATTTGTTACTTGCTGCGGTAGCTGAACCCCTTTATCCTTTGCATGACCGGTCATTCCACAGTAAATAGATGAAACCCACTAGCATGAGTAGGAGTTGTTTGAGCCCTGTTGTGCCTACTCATTCATGTTTGTTGTCATGCCTGCTATTGCTTAGAGTTGAGTCAGGTCTGATTCATCGGGGATGAATCAGAGGCGTGTGAACATGTCCTACTGTGTGTGAGCTAAGTGTGTGAACACGATTTGGTAAAGGTAGCGGTGAGAGGCCATGTAGGAGTACATGGTGGGTTGTCTCATTGCAGCCGTCCTCAGGAACTGAGTTCTGTGTTTGTGATCCATGATCAGTTACTACCACACATTGGGCTCCGGGCGCTCCAAGCTCTCTCGACTTATTAATCAACATGATCTCTGTCCAGGAGTTGCAACTAGTTTCTGGTGTTTGTAGGTAGTGTTAGTAGTCTACCAAGTGGCACCCGGTACAGGTGGGCTTGGGACAGACTAGGCACAGTGGCCCGGTGTACCAAGTGGCACCTGGTTGGTGGGCTTGGGAACCCTGCACACATCGTTTGGGGCCGTAAGCGACACCCCGGCCGGATCTCCTTGCGGATGGAACCTGAATAGGCGATAAACCTGGACTAGAGACTTGTTCGGTTAGTCAGGTCGTGGCCGACTCCCTCGCCCGGCTTCCGCTTGAAGGTTGCCGAGGTACATGACGTGTACAGGGCGATAAGTGGCGAAAGCGTGTGTGAAGAAGTACACCCCTGCAGGGTTATCATTATCTATTCGAATAGCCGGATTCCTCGGATATGGAAACTTGGACCCCTTGCATAGTTCATAGACAAGTGAAAGTGGATACTCTAAAATACGCAAGATAAGCGTGAGTGCTATGGATGGCGTTCTCGTAGGGAGACGGGAGCGGATCCATAGTGGTGTATTGATATGGTGAATATGTGGACTCGTGTGCGTCACCTCAAAAGAGTTGCTTGCAGTCGTAGTTCAGGATAGCCACCGAGTCAAAGCTGGCTTGCTGCAGTCAAACCCCTCCACCCCCTTGTTGATAATGATGCATATGTAGATAGATCTGATGTAAGTCTTGCTGGGTACATTTGTACTCACGTTTGCCTATTTTATGTTTTGCAGAGAGACTTCAGTCTCACTAGTAGTTCCGTGTGGACTTCGACGTTTAGCTTGTTACCTCAGCTACGATCTTGTGCCTCGGCAGGATTGGTAGATAGTCAGGCTTATCAGCCTTTTTCATTTATAGATGTCTGTACTCAGACATGATAGCTTCCGCTTGTGCTTTGATTTGTATGCTCTGAGTGTTGGGTCATGAGACCCATGTTTGTAATATCTCGCTCCTCGGAGCCTATTGAATAACTACTTGAGTTGTAGAGTCATGTTGTGATGCCATGTTGTATCTGCACATATCGAGCATATTGTGTGTATGTTGTTGAAATGCTTGGTATGTGTGGGATCTGACTATCTAGTTGTTTATCCTTAGTAGCCTCTCTTACCGGGAAATGTCTCCTAGTGTTTCCACTGAGCCATGGTAGCTTGCTACTGCTCCGGAACACTTAGGCTGGCCGGCATGTGTCCTTCTTCGTTCCTGTGTCTGTCCCTTCGGGGAAATGTCACGCGATGAATATCGGAGTCCTGTTAGCCCGCTACAGCCCGGTTCACCGGAGTCCTGCTAGCCCAGTGCTACAGCCTGGATTCACTCGCTGATGACCGACACGTTTGATGCTGGGTCATGGATGCCTGTCCCTGTAAGTCTGTGCCACTTTGGGTTTACGACTAGCCATGTCAGCCCGGGCTCCTTATCATATGGATGCTAGCGACACTGTCATATACGTGTGCCAAAAGGCGCAAACGGTCCCGGGCTAAGGTAAGGCGACACCCGTGGGAATACCGTGCGTGAGGCCGCAAAGTGATATGAGGTGTTACATGCTAGATCGATGTGGCATTGAGTCGGGGTCCTGACAACCACGCCGGCAGTAACACATTCGATGTTGCGTGACAACGGCTTGCCACGCCAACGATGACATCAATGTTGCTAGAGGTAAGTGTATGAGTGCAAGACGATGTAGTGAACTGAAATGAAGCGCGATCGTGAAATATTTGTTTAAACTGAGCTGAGCTTCCTGAGCACAGTCATTAATTCAAGCCTAAGTTAAGCTGCATCCATAAACAAATGCATTGATTACAATGTCGCCTTGGGCGTTGCTCTTCCTGCTCGCCGCCCACCTCGCCGCCGGCGAGCCCACCACCTCCGCCACGACCCTCACAGCCACCCCGGCGACGCTGACCAAACCAGACCACCACGCAGTCACCCTGCAATGGTCCAACCTCCCCGACCCGGGCCCGCTCGACTACGTGGCCGTCTACTCCCCGCCGACCTCCGGCGACCTCGACTACCTCGGCTTCCTCTTCCTCAACTCCTCCGCCTCCTGGGCCACGGGCGCCGGCAGCCTCGCGCTCCCGCGCCTGCCGGACCTGCGCGCCCCCTACCAGTTCCGCCTCTTCTGGGGCCCGCCGGGCCGGAACCCGCGCGTTGACCAGGACGGCGACCCGCTCCCCGACGCCAGCCGCCGCGCCGCCGTATCGGGCGACGTGGCCCGCGAGGGATCCGGCGCCCGGCCCGCC